>NC_133662.1:89284939-89504939 GCF_037893015.1 Macrotis lagotis | reverse complement strand
CTTTGCACACACATACACACACATATATACATATATACATACACACACACATAGATCACATAAATTGCAGTTTGGCTACCCAGGGAATGATGGAACCAGTTAACCAGCACTACAAATAAGTGATACTAGAGTTAGCTTAAAATTGTGTATGCTGTAATATAGCTAAAAGTATTTCATAAAGATTTCTATAATCCTTATAAATTAATATTCATCAAAAGTCCTCACAGTCACCATTCAAACTGAATGGTTTGATGATCTGGTTTTAGTACATGCTGAGTTATAATTTAAAATATATAAGACAGATTTAAAGACTGCTAAAGTCTTCTTTCTTCTAGGAGAAATAGGTTAATTTTCTGGAGGGAAATGCGTAAATAAGTGAAAACAACTGTGAGAGACCTCAAATGGGTCCTTTTACCTACAGAATTCAAAATTCAAAGTGTTGCATAAGAGATCCAATTTTCGAAGGTTGAAATAACCCATAGGCTAAAAATTAGAAGAGCTAAATTCAAATATTGGTTCTGTTATTAGTTTATTTTGTGGCTTTAGAAAGGAATTAGCATTTTTGTACCTCAATTTCTTCCTCTTCATGTTTATGCTCCATTATTAAAAGTACACTGTTTTTCCTGCATAGTACATAGCAGATACTCCACTATATTCGTGAACTATACTTTTTTTAAAAATCAATTTCCCTATTATTAGGCTTTTTTTTTTGTTAGTCGATAAACATTATTAAGTAGCTGGTGTTCATTTAGTATTTACTCATTATTTATTATATTACATTATTCATTAAGCAGACCCAGTGTTAGATACTAAGGATTCTAAGAGAGTCAAAAGACATTCCCTTCCCTCAAGAAGTTCACAATTTAATGTGAGAAATAACTAAAGAAATAAACACAAAAACTATAAGTAGGAAATAATTTTTCAGAGTAAGCGGATTATACAATAAAGAGAAGTTGAGGAAGACTTTTTGTAAGAAGTTGGAATTTTAGAAATCAAGAAAAATCATGATTTGGAGAAGGAAAAGGGAATTTTCCTGGCATTGAAGTCAGTCATAGAAAATGCCTGGGGTCAAGAGAGAGTTGTTTTATTTTTGTTGCTGTTGTTTGTTTTTTGGGGGTGTCAGTAAAAGAATAAGGTGGTCTGTGTGCCTGGATCTATGAGATGTGTCTTATACTATTAAACAAAAACAAAAATTACGTTGTGTTTGTGGGTTATACCTTTCTGTAGGGTTATATCACTAGTAGTGAATTTCTGAGGTTGGGGAAGGGAAAGATGTGAATATTTTAGTTTATTTTTAGGTTAATTTCAAATAACTTTCTAGAATGGATGAACTAGTAACAACATATTTTGCACATATCTTTGTCTTTTCCAGTTTGCTAATTATAAGGGGAAAACCTCAAAGCTGTATTCAGTTGTATTTCCATTAATACTAGTGACTGGCTTGTTTTTCCAGTTTTCTTTGAGATAGTATTTTAAACTTTCCTAGTCTATGAAAGGTGCACTGTTTCAAAGGTAACATTTTCTTATTTCATGTCATTTGGGTAGAAGCTTCTAGGTTTTTGGTAAACCATTTTCTGTCTTGATATGAGTTTGTAAGACATTTTTTAAACCTATAAACAAGACATTTTTGCCTGAGTATTTTTCTGTTTTTGTTGTTTATTTTCTTTTTTCTGAAGAGTTAATCAATTTTAGTTGCCCCAGCAGATTCCTGAGAATTGTATTCCTATCATTGTGATATACTGGTTGATGGAAGGTAAGCTTCTGGTTTACACATTTTTAGAGTCTATTTGGACTCCAAAATATGTTATTAATTTTTCCATCTTTGTATGTACTTATTGCAAATATATGTGATTGTTAGATCTGTGTATAGAATTAATACCTCTCATAAGAAAAAAAGATACTTTTTTACATAAGATATTTGATTTCACTAATTAGAGGAAATTCTAGGGGAGGAATTAACTCCAATTTTTCAGTGGCACCTTTTTTGAATTGGGTAGTCACAAGATGTATGTTTTAAGGTCACTGGCAAATTAAAGAGACTTCACCAGTGTTATGCAAACAGTATCTCAAAACTATAGCAGAAGCACAGATCTCTCATATTCCAAAACTAGTTTTTCCTACTTCCCAAGTTTTTTTAAATGTATTAATTTTTATTCTGTTACAATATACCTCTATTTTCAAGAATCAATTTCTCATGCATGTGAGGTATTATGATATAGTAGAAAGATTGCTTTAATTTGATTCAGAAAGCTGAGATAGAAATCATATCTCACTCATTAACTATGTGATGAGCAAATCATTTCTATGGATTTCAGTTTCTTCATCTATAAAATAAGCAAACTGATCTAGAGAATGTCTAAGGTCCTTTACAGATTTAGCAAACTAGAATTTTTGAATTTATTGGGTATAATATGACAAGATAAAATGTACATAGGAACCAAAGATCCTGAGATCAATCTGCTGGAGAAAATAGAAGATCACAAGTACTTCTGATTTAATGTGAAGAGCCAATACTAAAGAATTTTGATGTTACCATTTATGAAAGAAAAGGCAGTGATAACAACAATAACAAAGCAACAAAATTATGTAATCATCATAGTTCATATCAAGAAATATCAACTTGGACTAACCAACTCTTTAGTATTGCAAATAAGCTTGGCAAGCCAATTTGTAATTATATTACCATTTATTCAAATATAATCAAATATTCTGTAATGCTTGAATTAAAATCACTATAATCTTTGGAATCAATTCTCATCCAATTTCTTGGGATGTGATTTTTGGTGACTATATTTACCAGTGAATTTTATAAGAAAATTAACATTTATAATGTATTTGGAATTTTTTAAATTAGAAAATTATATCTCCTGCTTTCATTTTTGTTCAGTAGCCATACAAGATATTCACAGACATAGCACAATCCTCATTTTCTAATGCAAAAATTAATTCTTCAAATTTACACTGGATTCAATGGGAAGTTAAAAAGTGCATAGATATAAATATGCAAAAAGATTTAGAGTTACAATTGACCAAATTATCTGATTTTCTTCTTTCTTCCTTCCTCTAGATGATTATGTTGTTGATAGCAGGACAACCAAATTAGAGTCTTTCAGAGAACATAGAATTTGATGTCAGTGACTTTTCAGTGCTTCAATCCCCTGATACAATCCCCTTCACACCTGCACAACCTGTTTTTTTCCCCTCCACAACATGTAGAGTTTGGGCAAATAGACAAATGCTCAAACTTGTGAATCTTGGCCTGAAATTTCACTTCTATTTTCTCTTTCTGAGACAGCATTCAAAAAAAAGGGTCTGAGTTAAAGGAATATGGAGTTCAGTAGAGAAGGTTAATTAGTAAGAGATTTTTGCTCCCCCCCCCTTTTTGAGTTCTTTTTTAAACATACCCTCACATTTACTAGGCACATCTGTTACCAGAAAATTTTTAGTAAGTTCATTGAATATTCTGGGGATAGAAAGGTTTGCCTTCATGGTAGCTTCTGCTTAGTTCTACTAAAATAGGTCCTATCAATGGCCTATCTAGTTTGGTAGCAAAAGCAATCAGAGAAACTCATTAGTGGCAGCATTTCAGACCAGAGCACTTAGAAATTTGGTCTACTAACCTAAAATATTCCAGCATATGCACATGGGAGACTTACTAAGATAGAAAAAACACAACAAGAAACTAGAATAACTATATTACTAATAAGAACTACAGAAACTGGAGATGAGAAAAAAGTGTAAACTCAGAACAACCCTGGAATTTAATTAATGAAATGACAAGACATTTCTTCTACCTTTTGTTTACTGAGTCTTTTAAAAATAGGATGCAATGTAATTGCATAGAGTATAAAAAGGCAAATGAATAGGATAGCAAAAAAGAGTTATAATGTACTGAAAGATTTACAAAGTACTTTATATTGATAACCTCATTTGATTTCATAGACAGATATATTTAGAAGGCAGATCAGAGTAGCATCACAGAATAGAAGGAACACTATATTTGGACCTGAACTTAAATCTTAATCCAAATGATGCTTTCTTTAAGATTTATGGAATGAAGCAAGCATTTCCATAACATAGAATAAGGGAAAAAAAAGATTGTACATGAAACTCCAAATCTACTATGCACAACTTGCTATGTCTAATATACAAAAAATTAACATGTAAATTTCTTTTTATTTTCTCTCCTTCCCCCACCCTAGAGATGGCTGCCATTAGACACAATTATACTTATACACATATATACATACTTTGCCCATATGTGCAGGTGTATATGTTTATACATTTATGTAAAATTATTCTATAAATATGTCTATATAGCAGTTCTTTCTGTGGATGCAGATACTGTCTTTTTACTTTTGTCTTTCTTCATATGTCCTTTATAGTTAATCTGAGTATATATTAAAGACAAAATAACTTATTTGCTCAAGATAATTCTTAAAACAATATTATTATTATTCTATACAATTGTCTCTTCCTTTTATTCTTTGTCATTTTATACAAGTTTGTTTAAAAATTTTTTGTTTAAAATTTTGTTTAAAAATTTTTGTTTAAAATTTTTGTTTAAAAATTATTGAGCTCATCATTTCTTATAGCATGGTGGTATTCCATCACAATCATAGTTTGCAAGCTGTTTCCCCAATTAATGCCTTCTTGGGTTTAACCTCCTTCAGTTTCAATTTCTTCATCTTTAAAACAAGGGAATTGAGTAAGCTGGTCTAGTTCTTAATTTATGAACTTAAGAGCAACCTTTCACTTGATTCTGAGCAAAATGTTCTTCTTTATTTTATAAGGTAGCTGAGTTTTGCTGTGGAGTTAAGAAGACCTGAATTAAAAATCCAGGTTCATACACTTTCTAGCTTTGTTACTCAAAGCATTTGACTTAAGTTCTGTTTGCCTCAATTTTCCCAACTGTAAAATGGAGATCATAATAATACTTACTTCTCATGGTTGTTGTCAGGATCAAATGAAATAATATTTGTAAAGCACTTAGCACATGATGATTCCTTTATCTTCCCCTTTTTTTTGAGTGGATTGTGATTCATACAGGTAAGATGGAGCACATCTATGAACATCCAAAAGCATTAGTATCTGGCTTGGGACAAAGAATGTAATCCCTATGTTCCTTTCCCATTCAACCATCATGTTGTCCATCACATGGAACCAGGTTACTTTCAGTTATTAAAATGAATTTCCTTAGATTGATCTGGAGTTCCACAGAGATTCTTCTATGTCCTTTTCTAGCTGTTTAACAGATATCCTATTAGTTAGTGTTCATGAATTCTTCTCTTCTTTGAGAAATTTGTTATTTTTAATTAATTTTCTTTCCTCAGAGCTAAAGAGAGTTATTTCCTAGAGACAGTGGTGGCCATCTCACAAGAACAAATGCTTATTTACAATGCAGATAATTTTTTCAAAGGGTTTTTAGTCAATGTTAGGCTAATTCTAATGACCAAGATACAGTCTAGCTTTGGACTCCTTTTCTCTCCAATTATAGAGAGTCCTGCTCTGATAACAGATGTACTTATTTTCTTTGAGGTGGCATGGACTAATTTCAATTAAAATATTAAATATTTATTAAAAACCTACTATTTTCCAGGCATAGGGACAATAAAAAGAAAAACAGTCCCTTGCCTCAAGGAGTTTATGATATAATTTTGGGACAACATACAAAAAGGCCACAGGAAGGGGGGGGGGGAGAGAGGGAGAGAGAGAGAGAGAAGAAGAAGAGAAGAAGAAGAAGAAGAAGAAGAAGAAGAAGAAGGAGAAGAGGGAGAAGAGGGAGAAGAGGGAGAAGAGGGAGAAGAGGGAGAAGAGGGAGAAGAGGGAGAAGAGGGAGAAGAGGGAGAAGAGGGAGAAGAGGGAGAAGAGGGAGAAGAGGGAGAAGAGGGAGAAGAAGGGAGAAGAAGGGAGAAGAAGGGAGAAGAAAGGAGAAGAAGGAAGAAAGAAGAAGGAAGAAGGAAGAAAGAAGAAGGAAGAAGGAAGAAGAAGGAAGAAGGAAGAAGAAGGAAGAAGGAAGAAGAAGGAAGAAGGAAGAAAGAAGAAAGAAAGAAGAAGAAAGAAAGAAGAAAGAAGAAGAAAAAGGACAAAGAGGGAGAAAGATTGAGAAAGGAGAGAGCACTGGCTTTCCTTAATGTTCAGGCAAACCAATCTATTGAGGGAAATGTATAGAGAAGTGCATCAAATTTATAAGATCACAAATCATTCCCCAACTGATAAATAATCGAAGGATATGAGCAAAGTTTTCAGATGAAGAGATTAAAGCTATATATAATCATATGAAAAAAATGCTCCAAATCACTATTCATTAGAGAAATACAAATTAAAACAACAATGAGGTATCATCTCACACCTATTAGATGAGAAAAAGGGAAGATGTTCAATATTGGAGAGGATGTAGGGGAGACTGGACATTGATGTAATGCTGGAGGAGTTGTGAATGGATCCAGTTCTGGAGAGCACTATGAACTGTGCCCAGAGCAATAAAACTATTCATACCCATTGACTCAGCAATTCCAATTCTAGGTCTATATCCAAAAGAAATTATGGAAAAATGGAAAAAGTCCTATATGTTCCAAAAGTCCTACATGTTCATAGCAGCTTTTTTTTGGAGTGGCAAAGAATTGGAAATTGAGGGGATATCCATCAATTGGGGAATGGCTAAACAAGTTACGATACATGAATAATATGGAATACTGTTGTTCTATAAGAAACCATAAAGGATCAAATTCTAAAGAAGAATGCAATGATTTACAGGATCTGATGCTGAGTGAAGAGAGTAGTACCAAGAGAACAATGTACACATCAACAACATTATGAGATAACCTTGATGGAAGCAGCTCTTCTCAGCAGTCCAGAGAGCTAGGACAACTTCATTGGAGAGGACTGAGGAAGCTGTTAGAAATGTTGGATGCTTTTAATTGGTTATGTTTGCTTATGGGAACAATGACTTGGGCTTAAAAAGTAATGGATTTCAATGCCACCTCCCATACTAAAGGTTGTGAGGTAATGGGCAAGTTCTTAAACCTCTCTGACCTACTAGAAACCCTCAAAGAGTCACATAAGTTACACTCAGTGTTGGCAAAGGGAGCTCTCAGATGAACACAGTCACAGATTATTGTATTAGTAGAAGTATTCTTATGGTCATGTTATTATATACATTTGGGAATATTATCTAAAGATGACTACTGATGCATTACATATATCTGAGTAGCTTTAAATACTCAGCTATAATTTTCTATTCGCAATGGAACAAATGAATATGAGCTGCAATCACAATCACATTTATGAATTCTTTCACTTGGTACAAACATATATGCTTGGCAATAGTAGTGCAAAAGAAAATAATGTGATAGGGACTTAGAGCGATGACTGTGGTGACATAGTGATCCTTGCAGACCAGAGACAAGTTAGACCAAAGAGAAAAAATGTAAGTTTGATATTAGAAGCAAATGTTGGTTTCCCTGCCTTAGTTCACTAGGTATTAGTCCCAGGTTTCTCATTCTGCTACTCTATAATACATCCTCATTCAGACTTGAGAAGATAGAAGCTTATACCCCTTATGATACTAGTGTAGTGATTATAAGCAGGTTCCTTAATTGTAAAACAAGGCCAATATGTACTTTTACTATCAATTTTCCAGATAATTTTGATGAGACTAAACCACAGTCTATTCTTGTTATTACATATTGATGAAACAACTGGTCAGGACACTGTATGATAATGGAAAAGAAGGGAAGATAAGTGGTCTGTTAAGGAATAGAACTTAGGACTTTGGTTTCATTAACATTAACTATACTCTGAGATAATTAGCAATTGTGAATTCTGAAGTTAATTGTGCATATTTGAGGCATTCATTCAAGGTTAAAAAGATTTGCTCATGTGAAGAGAAACACCTTAAATTTTCACCATATTCTTTGCTATAGATACCATAGTTACATTTTGGCAAGTCAATGGTATGTTGGGTGGGCACTCTGTGGATCTTTTATGCAAAAATAAAGACAATTATAATTTATATAGTGCTTTAAATTTTAACACTTATAGTGCAACAATTACCCACAATATACTAACCTCAAATTGCAGAAAAGTTTGCTTTTTAAAATTTTATGGGTATTGAAAGAAAAATTGAAAATCAGGAAAAGATATCCTGATTGACTTAAAAAGCACATTTATCATATTATAGAGTTGAAATTAAACAATCTTATAGTCTTCCTATCTATATTCTTATCAATTTTGGAAAAGTAACTACTGAACACTCACAGTGAAAAGAGATTCACAGTCTTCTCTTATATTTTGGCATCTTTCACATAGCCCACCTGTGACTTTCCTGTAGTTCATTGTAGTGGAGCACATACTGACTGTCTATTTCTGTAAGCTTTCAATTGCAACCAAACTTCCATTAGTCTAACCCAGCAGTAATCATTTGTCAGAGGAAACTCTCACAAGCTCCAATTACTCTATCATACAGATTACTCAGTGGGTTAATGGGAGAAAGGGCAAACAAATAAAAACATGGAGTTAAATTTGTGCAGGTCTTGCCTCAATGATTGTTTTATCCATGAAGACAAAGGTCTTGGAAAATCTTTGTTGCTATGCCTTCCCTTACAAGCAAATCTGACACAGAAGCTGCCCAGACAACTCATGGAAACTGCTCATCTTGCAAAATACTCAAGAATTTTTAGCATTCCTTGTTGTCAAAATACCTGAGGTCTTGATTATCTATTTATGATATTTCTGAATAAATTTCATTATATATTCACTACATATTATAAAATTATAAAAATAATTAATATAATTTCATTATAAAATTCACTACATATATATATATATATATATATATATATATATATATATAACACTGCCTGTAGATATACATATATGTGTACAGACAGCTAGAGATGGAGATATATGATGTGAGCTCGAATTTGACCTGAGGCAATTACTACTTGTATGATATTGGGCAAGTCACTTAACCTCTATTTTCTCAGTTTATGCAAAAGCAAAATGAAATAGCTAAAAGCATTATGTCAATGAATTGAGATAATTTTATAAAGCTTTTAAAAGCTCCTGGTGCATACAAGGTGATATTTAAGTGTTAGGTACCATATATACATATATATGTATGTATGTATGCATATACAGTGGATAAATATGTATAAATGTATGCCTATCTTTGTGAATGTTATACATGCATACAGTATATAGTGAGTATATATGTATATATATATGTATACATATATTTATGATACAACTTGAAATAACTACTTAAAATGGAAGGAAATGTGACATAAAATAAGTATGGTGATTGACTGATTTTGAAATTAACTTACAATAGGAAAAAAGTTTCAGACAAAATTATTTCTCCATATAAAACTGTGAATTTGATATTATAGCAAATGGATGAAAAAATACCTTTTAATTTATACCCTTTAATATACTAGATTTTGTCTCAAACTAAAAGTTGATATAGTACGTGAACATATAGTGGGTCTGGTTTCTTAAGCTAAAAGTTGATATAAGACATAAGCATATATAGACATACACACATTCATTTACATTTATCATATATATGTATGTATATTCATAGGGTTTTAATCTAGTATATTCTTTGATTTTTTTTAAATTTGTTCTCATGAACATGGAGAACATCTCTATTTTTTTATTTCAATTGTAGTTATACTGCTAGAACCTTTTAAGGACAGAATTATGTCAAAATCATATTTAGGTTCATTCTTTCAAAGATACAACAAAATGTGGATCTTTGAAAAAACAAAACACAACAACAATAAAACATTGTAACTCTTATCATCTTACCTTCCTCCTACTCAAATTTAAAATATGTATTTATTTTCTCTCAAATTCAAATTTTTAATAAAATTATAGAAGCTTGAAATAAAGTATATTTTTGATCAGTTAAAATAAAATATATCTCTGTGGATAAATGCATACATATAGAAGAATATCTGTATATAAATATATAAAGGTTATACATATATATGTTGTATATAATTATTTCTGAAATCATTATATTTAAAAATTCACAGAACAATAAAAAGGATTAGCACTTGCTTTTCTTTTCTTTTCTTGAGTCTGCTTTTAATTATTTATTATATATCCTTATAGGATATAAAAACATATCGTTATTTAAAAACCATTAAGGTTTTTATGTAAAGTAAATAAAATGTTGTAAAGCAATAGTATGTAGCTGAATAATCTAAAGAATTTCGTTGGAGTTTTTTCTGACTAAAACACTTTAATAAGAGAAAATAGCTTTTAGTGTGTTATGTTTTGCATGTAACTCACATCCAGTGTGCAGTTTTCAAATGACTTTATTTTCAGTTTTACAGGAATGAGAAAAAATGTTTAGAAAAGCTAAATATTTAAGGAAAACTACTTTAAAGTTAAGGAAAGGCAAATGGTGCTAATGTATCATCCCAGGCATTAAAATCTCATTAACATGAGTTGGAAAAATTCTACACTTAGGTCTTCCAGTGCCCTCTGCAAATAGTATATATAGAGGTTAAAACTTGAGACAGATATGGCTGAACTTGGGAGTAAAGAAATAAAGAAAGGAAAAAAAAAGTCTAGACTCTCCTGCCCTAGTGTATGTCACTGGGTATAAATCTTATGTATTAAATAAGGAAAAAATCTTCACAATGAGAGGTTAAAAGTTAAGGAGTATATAAACAAGGAAAAAAAAGATTTTTACAGTTTGGTCCAGAAGAGAGTTAAGGAAGATAAATTATAGTAGCACTAATAAAAAGAAAGACAGAAAGCTAAGACAGAAAAGCTAAGAAAACATTAAAACAAGCAAACAAAAACTAAGAAATAAGCCTAGCCAACTAAGTTAAAACCCATTTTTTCCAAAGGAAGACAGAAATGATATAGCCTTTTGTTACTTGTGGCCAAGGAGGATGTCCCTTTAAGCTAAGGGAATGCATTGTTTCCTTTTATCCGCATTTTCCCCTGTGATACATAATCACTGTCAGTCACACTTTGATGTCATAATCATCCATGGGAGCTCCACTGTTGAAGAGTAAATCTGCTTAACTCACAGAAGAAGAAAAAAAATTAAAAGGGAGAAAGAGAGAGAGAGGGAGAGAAATTTTTAAGGATTCCCTTGCCTTCCTCCCTTCCTTCAATGGAGCCCATTTGAATGTCAAAAGTTCAGTTCAGGGTGGTGTCATTCACTGGCATTATGAATACTATCTCAAAAGGAAAAATCCAGTTTTAAAAATTATATCCTAATCTCTTCAAATGATAACAGGGACTGCCATTAAATGAATCTAGATTGTTACAGAGAGTGTGTGTGTGTGTGTGTGTTTGTGATGAATGAAGTGGATACTAAGCAGACAGTATACTAGTCTATCCTCATACTGCCACTTTCCAATAGGGAAAAGCTCTTAAACTTTGCATCTGTTTCTGTCTCTGAAGAATTATTCCCCTTGATATGTGATTCACACTTAAAGAGAATTTTCCAACAGACTCTGTTTGTCCTAGTTCAAAGAAAGACTGGGATTCGGTAAATTTCTTGAGCTAAAATGGAAAATTGCCATTGATTTTGATCCAAACAGCAATGTTAGTGCCAATTCAAAGTCTTTATTCCCCATTTACAATCTTTTCTTATTTTAGGTTTGTAGTCTTATTTTTTTTATTTCTTAGTCAAGGCATGTCAGGAAAAAGGGACACTAATTTTTCCATGTAAATGAATACACTCCATGTTCCTGAAGAGATCAATTGCATAATTGATAAAGGGTTCCTTTCCTTTCCTTTCTTGTAATCTCTTTTTCAATCTGAAGCTTAATACCAGGATATGAGTTCACTATTTTGAGAGGGAGTAGGGGAAGTAATCTACTACAAGTGACCCATATTGTTTTCCCATGCAAACATTAGACTGAACATTTTCTTGATTTTTTTCATTACCACCTCAAAAATTCAACAAATATTAAGGTGTCAAAATAATCACCACCATAGCAATACAGTTGATTATGTTCATTTCACTATTACTCTGTTACATCCTTAATACATTACAGAGGATGAAGTAACACCACAGGAATCCTTATCAGTCTTCTGTTTGTGTAAATGTGGAAAGGCTTATATGGTCTGGCGCATGGGACTGAGCCTCTATTTAAGTGGTCCCCTGCTGTTCCACTCTACTTTCCCTCTTTCTATAACACTAAAGGGCTACTCTTAAAAAAAGAGGAAGTGGGGAGTGTGAATAATATCCTTTCAAATGTTACGCTAAAGCAGCCTCTACATTGAATCATTTAAAACCAGTGTTTGTTTTACATAGTGAGATTTCAGAGAATCTGAAAATCAGGGTCTGCTCCATGGGATGCCCAATGTACTTCTTATTATGCTAAGAAGTGGATAATTTTAGTTTAATTCTCTTTCCTTCTGGTAGGCAGTGTAATCCATGCAATGTAAACTTTCTCCCTTTATATATAACTCCACTGTAGTTTGCAGGTTGCTTGCTTTCCATTGGCCATTCCCTTGTAAGCTATGTTGGTTTTAAAATTATCTAAGCCAATTTATTTCAAATTTGTTGGGACACCAAACAGAGGAAATCAAAAGACTAGGTGCCTTTTATTACAGGAAGAAATAGTGACTTTGACTGAATTAGTGATTCAGCTTCCTCATTAGGAAGAATTTCAAGGAAGAAGGCTCTTTAAAATAAGAATCTTTGAGAATGCTAGCTACACTTTGTAAACGAATTAAAAGGACACCAGCAAACTCACCTAATGCACTTGAACCTGTAAGTTCCCTCTCATCCAGAAAGACATGAATTTTGGTCTTCGAATAATTGTCTTGAATCTTTGAAACAGATAATCATAAGCAGAGTCTTGAAAAACTGCTAAACAGAAATTGTACTGCATCATCATAAAATGAGGACAAACTAAATTTGTAATCTGACTTCAAATGGATCAATGGGAACAGTCCCATTTTCCTCAACATCACTGGATGTGAGAGAGGAGGCGATGATCCCTGTTTTCTTTCATGTGTTTCTAGAAGAACTATTTTATAAACATCACTGTCACTGTAATGGGTAAGTCCCTAAAAGGGAAGCTTTAAATTATATTTTAAAAGCAGGCAAGCTACCGTTGTCAGAGTGCACATTCTTTCATTCAGGTCTCTATTCACCAAGAGCAGAAAAGGTTGGACACAACAACACACAGTTCTCTCTCCCTTGTGTGACTCACAGTTCATCAGGAGGTCCGCACAGCTGTACAGTCACAGAAGCTCCATAAATCAGGATTTTTCTGTGCTGTTAGTGGTAGTGTTTTTCCCCTCCTTATTTCCAAGGAATTGCATTTAGAAGTCCATAATGACATAGTGATAAAATTGCTTATGCTAATAAAGTCATCTCTCCTCCCCCCATGCAGATACCCTTTGGCTTCTAAGGGGCAAGATCTTAAAATCTTGGTTTAGGTGAACTTTGACTTATAGGTTTGGCACTCTGGGATTAAGATTTCATCACTTGGCTAGTCAGAATCATTCTCTCTAAAATCTTATCTGTCTAAATGATGAGCCTTCCCTCACAACAGGGTATCACTGGTTAAAAATGACATGTGGTTTAGATGACAGAGATTATGCCAAGAACAGGAGGCAAAATTATTCTTGGTTGAGCTCTGTTCCCTTATAATTTCTAAGATTTATTTTAAATGCAAATCTGTAAATAGGAGAAAAATCGCTTTTCAAAGTACTAGCACGCTAAAATATAATATTACCATTTTATTCTAAAAAGAACACTGATCGCACATTTAGAGGATGCGAGTTCAAATTTTGAAATGTCACTTTTTGTCTATGATTTGAACCAATTGCAATTTTTCTCCATTTTAGTTTCCTCACCAATAAAATGAAGAGGAAGAATTTGACAAACACTGGTTTTTTTAATCATTTAATCTGTGATCTTTACATTTTATTTGTTCTTTTAACATTATCAAAATGTTTTTTTTTTAGGTTTTTGCAAGGCAAATGGGGTTAAGTGGCTTGCCCAAGGCCACACAGCTAGGTAATTATTAAGTGTCTGAGACTGGATTTGAACCCAGGTACTCCTGACTCCAAGGCCGGTGCTTTATCCACCAAAATGTTTATAGATACTTATTTTTTTCCTCTCCCCCTAAACTCACCACGAAATGTTTTAGGTGTTAATAAAATAGTTGAAAGGCAGTGTTCTAAAATGTTCCAAACCTGTACAGTTAGAAGGATGAATTTTGGAACTGAAAATTGTGTTCAGATCCTCATATTGTATATATAACCATAGGCACATATCTTAATCTTTCAAGAAACCAAAGTATTCTCTAAGATCTTGCATTCATTTTGATTTTATATTATCTTTGTCAGTCTACCCATTCATTCATATATTTGTTCATTTATTTGTTCATTTATTTGTTGTTTCTTTCTTGAGTTTTTATTGCCTCCACCAATAAAATTTATGTTCCTTGAGCACAGAGATCTTTTTTTTCCCTTTTGCATCCTTAGAACCTTACATAGTGTCTAGCAAACAGTAGGCATTTAAAAGTGTTTTTTTTTTTATTGGATTGCTAATTTGCATCAGTGGAGACTAATTTCCATGTCTATGGAGATAACTCCTACAATAAAAAAAAATCTTGATGTAATATGTTTTTTGGTCTGTAAAAGCTACTTGACTGAAAAAATAAATTTTCAAAAAGAGTAATAGAGTATATTTGAGCTAAGATTATATTGAATTACTATGCATTCATATTCCTATGGGTCAACACGTTATGCTCAAAGGTACCCTTTTTCTCTAGTGATTTTAAGGAATATCCATAAATTATTGTCTCGAGTAGAAACTAATCACATCATTATTCATACATCTCCTTAAGGTGTGCTCTCTGATGCTTTTCAGGGGGAGGTCAAGGTCAAGGTGGTCAAAATCTAAAAAAAAGTATGCACAGAACATAGATGCATATGCTAGCTAGCACCACATTGTGAAAATCATCATTTTTTCCCTCTCCTGAGAGAAAGAAAAGGATCAGAAACATTTAATTTTATGATGTGTTTGTCATTCCGGGCCAAGGCCATATTTATGCCTATAAATTTAGAACATAAAGAGATAGAATCGTATTCACTTTAAAGTATTATTTTCTATATTGGTGTATTTTGTATAAGTTGAAACTAAACAGTGCTTTTTGGAAATAGGTTGAAAATTGTTCTCTTTTCTTCTAGTTTCGTCCTTCTTTAATCTATTTCCCATACAGATAGCAAAATAACATTTCTAAAATTCAGGTCATATATCATCACTCTACTACTTCAAAAGAATCAGTGCATCCCAGATGACCCTAAAATTAAATATAAACACCTCAGTGTGATTTTTAAAAATCTTAGCAACCCAGTTTGTATTGTAATGGAGAAGATACCATATTTGAAGTCAGAGAAGTTGGGTTTTAATCCCTACTCTGTCAATTGTTATCCTTTTTGACTTTAGGATATCCCTTTCTAGGTTATGGTTTTAATGTCCAAATAATGAGTAGGAAAAATTAAATGGTCCTGAAGTCTCTTCCACACCTGAATTCTATGAACATAAACTTTTGTTCACACACCCAACAGTCCAAGCAAACTGAGTTTTTAGTACTTTTCATTAGAAATTCAATCTCCAAAGCTATTTAACTTTTAAGTATTACTTTGAGATGTGGAAAGAATTTTATTTATTCCTCTCAACAACCCTGTGAGGTAGGTCCTATTATTATTATTATTACCATTTTACAGATGAAGAAATTGAGACAGAGTTTAAATGATGCAAGGCACAAAGATAGTAAATGTCTGAGGCAGGATTTAAATGTCTTCCTGAACCCAAGTCCAGAACTATCTACCATACCATAATCTACATTCTTTGAATTTATATTCAAATTTTTAACATTGAAAACTAACTTCTATCATTGAGACTCTGCATTAGGATTAAGTAAGTTATCTATTTGTTTGGTTAATTTTGTTCCCTACTGTTAGATTACTTAACAAATTTTTATTAAGTACTTATGATGTGCTATATTCTGAATACAAATAGACTTTTCAACAATTACCAACACTGGTGATATTCAAAATTCAAAGGTTCTAGGTCTTTTTCCATTGTTTTCTTTCCTTGAAACATCTTATTTTTCTTATAGAATTGAATGTTAAAGATATGTGAAATATTTCTGATTCTTTTACATTGATATGTGTATCTCCACATATCAACATGTGTATATATGTATTCCCTTGATATCATTTCATTACTCACCCTGTTATTCAAACATCCTACTGAGGAAATCTTTTCCTCCCCACTTCAAGACAAAAATCATTATGATTTCCTTCTTTTCCATCATTCCTAATTTTTTCCTATGACTAATAGGTCAATACTACTGGTCTTTGTCTTTTAGGCATGTAGCTCAGGACTACAGGACTTCATGCTTTATATCCCAAGTATTTCAGACCCCATTTATTCCTTCATAAGATTAAAATACTATCCAAAACAAAGAGTTCTTTCTTCTGATTTCTTAAGCATGTTTAACCTCTTATCCCTGAGGGCAAATATACTTTCTCTCATATAGAGGGTCACAAATGTTTTGAAAAACAGAAAGTAGAATTTAAATAGATTTCTTGGAAACAAATCTGTATGTGGTTGGTGTGGGAGGGGGGGAGGCAGAAAATTTACTAGCCATCCAAGATCATTTCTCTTATCTAAGGGTGATTCTTTGATATGGTTAGTCAAAACTCTAAGTTCAAATGTGTTATGTAAGAAATGATACAATGCCACAAGGATCGTGGATTGTCTTTTTTATAGTTACTTTTTTACTTTATCCACATCTTAATAATTTTATTATTCAACTCATCTATAATTTAGAGGTGTAGAAAGTTGCCCGAAGCACTGAAAATTTAATTCACTTGACTGTGGTTAGATAGTTAATATGGATCATAGGTAGGATTTGAAACCAAGTTCTTTAATGTTAATGCAGAGGTACTTGGTGAGTATGAATAAAATAAAATATATTCACATTGAAGAAGAATGTAAAGAATATCATTGCATAGTAGTATATCAAGAAAAAAGGTTACATAGTAAGAGTGTGGGACAGTCGACATTGCTTTCCATATAATGTCAAGAAAGCCAGGGCAAGGTCTGTGGAATTTGGAACAGATCACCTATAATGGATTTAGAGGAAAACATGATTAAAAGTGAAATAGTCTCAGAAGATACCAGCAGATTGTAAATGTGAACATGGGTTCTGTAATTATTATATGTTAGAACTTTCCTTGTTCACAAGGGAGCAGGACAATGAATGGAGTTCCACATCAACCAGTTCATTAGAAGGATTTTCTGAGGTTCAGAGGGGAAAAATAGACCTAATATAACAACTATTTTATACAAGAGAAAAAATATTCATTTATCAAATCACAGATAATAAATATATTTTTAATCTTTGATTGCACTCTTTCATTTAGGTACCCTCTTTGGGGGCCTGTAGTATTCCTTTAACATTACCTATATTATTGGAGGATATAACCATACCAATAAGATCACAGATCCATCTAAGAATGAAGGTTTCAAAGTATCATTAGAATTATTATTAATATTCCCAGGCCTCATTATAACTGTCAGTCATTCCACAATTTCCTACTTTTTCTAGGTCATCTAGCTTCTGGCTTCACTTTCCTCCCTTCAAAATATTTCCTCTGTGGTTAACCCATTCGACTTTTCATTTGTTACCAAATCCTGAAGCCTTTCCCTCTTTATCCTTCAATGTTTATCCTTTTTCAAATCCAACCTGGAATAATTCCCACCAATTCCCTTCTCCTCTCAAAGGCTCTATTTAAAGAAGGTTCAATAGCCTAGCCAACTCTGTAGTTCCCACCAGCTGCAATCTTTGGATTGAACTTCACCATCATCATTCTCCCTCAGGAAAAGCTTATTTAGCAAGAAATTCATCACAAGAGACTTGCACCAGCTTTGGTACTCACACCTCATCAGTGCACTCAATTATCAACACTCTTCAGATTGTAGGGCAGATGAAAAACCTCCTCCCAAAGTCATTTAAAGAAGGTTTAGAAGCCAGCCAACTCTTTATTTCCTCCTAGCTCCTTCCTACTCTACCATCAGTATTCTCCTGGGTACTTTTCCCTCTCCCTCCTCAATACACTTTTTACCCTTCTTTGTGTGCGTGTGGTAGCTGTTGTTTTTGTCTTTCCCCAATTGATTGTAAACTTCTTGAAAAAAAGGTACTGTCTTTTAAAAAAGTATAATTATAGCTTAGCATAATACCTGTTACATAGATACTTAATAAATATTTATTGCGCTATGTTGTAGTCTCTCCTGCTGAAAGTTAATGAAAGTCATACAAGGTTGATAACTGAATTCACTTCAAAGTCAAGTTACTTAATCTTAAGTATGAGACCCTATAAATAATCACCAATGATTTTACTCTTCCTTCCTCTTTGATTCTATCCCATGAGTAACATAAGTATCTCTTGTCTCCTCAATCTCACTTTGACATCCCTCCCATCCGTTAAAAAGGGTCTTCATCAAATACTGCATTGAAAACATTTGGGTCAAGGGAAGCTAGGTGGCACAGTGGATAGCACTGGCCCTGGAGTCAGGAGTACCTGAGTCAAACCTGGCCTCAGACAATTAATAATTACCTATCTGTGTGGCCTTGGGCAAGCCACTTAACCCCATTTGCCTTGAAAACAAAAAAGTCTAAAAAATAAAATTAAAATTAAAAAAAAGAAAACATTGGGATCCTCAGTTTACAAGTTTCTTAATTTGTATACTTTACAGTTCAAATCAATTCAGATTCATCACCCAATCTCTTTTGCTTAGAGGATAAGGTGGTACATCTTTTCTTGCCAATTACAGTTGCTTCTGCCTGTGCTCTTTTTCAATTGCCTCTTTGAGATCCTGTCCCTTTGATCACTTTCCCCCCTTTACATAATTTTCTAGCACTCCTTAACCCCCTGAATCCTCAGTTGCACAGAATCATGCCCAGATCTCTGCCATTCTCAAAATAAAAATTAAAAAAAAACTGTCACAACTGATTCACACTCTCATGTTGTACCTCTCCTCATTTTTACAACCACAACCAGAGGGGAAAAAAACAAACAAAAAACTAGCTACACCCCATGCCTTCACTTACTCCAAACTTTTTACAAATCTGGCTTTAATCCCTACCATTTAAACTGAAATTGCTCTCTCCATGGTAACTAATAATCTCTGCATTGCTAAATACAATGGTTTCCCCACCAGTTATCATCCTTTTTGGACTCCTATGAACCTTTGACTCTGTTGAATACAGGCTACACTTCTTACCTCTACCCATACTTTCTCATTATTGTATTCTACCATTACTCTTCTGATTCTACAGTTTTATGTTAGAAAAATCGCTTCCTACCCCCATTATCATTGTAATGCACTCATTTGTTGTTCTTCCTAAGTTATTCAGGACCATCAGCTATTTTTATTTGTCTAATTTCCCTCACTTTTTAATTTATCAGTTTCCTTGAAATAATCTCCTTACAGAAGACTATCAAATCTACATATCTTCATTTACCTGGAAACTCCTTGACAGCAGGGAATTTCTGTTGTCTTTCTTTGTCCCCATAGGACTTAGCACAGTGTTTCATATTTAAATATATATTTAATAAGTGCTTTTTAATAATATAGCCCTCATTTCTTTACTGAGTCCTAATCCTGTACTCCTAATGCCTAGCATTACATCTGTCCCTAGATATCCATTAGACATATCACACTCAAAATAACCAAAGTGGAATTTGGCATACCCTCCCCCAAAAGAACAAAGCAAAAAACATCATATATGTGTATGTTTGTGTGTATTCTCACACACACACAAAAAAACATTTTATATTCCTATCAAGATCACTACCATGTTTCTATCACTAGCACAGTTATTCATAATCTCTCTTTCTTACCCTCTCCTTTCATATTAGATTTCAAATTGTATCTTTTCTTTCTCTTTAACATCTTTTATTTCTTTATCCTTCCCCCCCACTCACATTATTAATACCATACTTCAGACTTCTTCTCACAAGGACAATTGCAAGAGACTTCAACTGATTTTTCTATATTCACTCTCTGCCTTCTCAAATCCATCCCCCACAGAACTTTGAAACTGATCTTTCTAAAAAGATCTTAACATGTTTCTCCCTTCTAAAAAATAAACCAAGTAGCAAAAACACAGACAAGTAGGAAATTTCTGCTGTATGTCTTTGTCTATTGCCTGTCATTTGGTACAATGTTTTTGACTGTTTTTCTGTTTT
This sequence comes from Macrotis lagotis, assembly GCF_037893015.1. NCBI lineage: Eukaryota > Metazoa > Chordata > Mammalia > Peramelemorphia > Peramelidae > Macrotis > Macrotis lagotis. The sequence continues at coordinate 89,484,674 of NC_133662.1, read as the reverse complement.
ATTTTGATTGGGGGGGGTGATTAATAAACTTTTATGAAAATTTTAATTTACTTATTTTATATACAGATTATTCTCCCTATATGCCCTGAGATCATGGGTGTGGGAGGGTGCAAAATTCAGTAACACCTACTATGTTCCAGGAACTATCTTTTTTCCCTTTTCATCTTTCAGTGACTAACACTATTCAGTTATTTATTGAATTTTGATGAAATGGATATATAACATTTTCTGAAGATTTTTTTCTCTGTCTAAAATTATAGTTTAGCATGAATATTTTATTATACTGTGTATTTATCTTACCCATGTTAGACCCAAGCTCTTTATATAATACAAGACATCACTTAAGAAATCTGCTAGATTAATCCATGGTAACTAGAAAGTGTTCATGGACCTTCATTTGCTAAAAAAGCTTCATGGTATAGTGGATAAAGTACTGGACCTGGAGTCACGCTAACCCAGTTTCAAATCTAGCCTCATACAGTTGATGGATGTGAGACTCTGGAGAAGTCATTGAACTTCTATTTGTCTCACTTTATTAAAATGTAAATTGGGTGTAATGACAGTACCTTTCACCCCAGGGTTGTTATAAAAATCAAATAAGATAGAATTTGTAAAGTATATAGAATGTATTACTTTCCTGGATTATTTGTCTCCAGTTTTATTTTCCAACATACCGAATGTAAGCTATAATTTCTTTAAGGTTTATAAATTGCTTTAAAAATATCAACTCATTTTATCCTCACAGCAACTCTGTAGTGTAGGTGCTATTATTATTTCTATTTTGTAGGTGGGGAAAATTAAGCTGAAAGAGGTTAAGTGACCTGTTTGAATTTAGATTTGAACTCATGCCTTCTAGACTGTAACTCTGTTGACTGTGGTTATGACTATTATGGTAACTTGAGGGGAGGCAATAAAGGAAGGTTTTTGTTTTTTAGCTTTCTATGTTTGTTTGAGGAGGGAGTATTTTGAAGCAAGTTCAATCATGCTATGTACTTTAAATCATATTCCAGTAACCCAAAGGAATAGTCTGGGTAAACACTGTCCTCAAAGGGAAAAAATAGTTTATAACTCACAGCTTTTCTCTTTTGTCCCACCCCCTTCCAGTCTTATTCTCTTTCAAATTGTAATGACCTTCTTCTCTGAATATATTGTTTTCTCATAGTTGTTTAAATCTCTTCCCTTTCCACTCTATTCATTTTTTTGTGACTGAGTATTTATTGCATATTCAAATTGTATCTGATTTTTTGTGGTCCCATTTGTTGTTTTCTTGGCAAAGATACTAGAGTAGTTGGCGATTTTCTTCTTCATCATCTCATTTTATCAATGTGGCAACTGAGTTAAACAGGATAAAGTGATTTCCATGGGATTATACAGCTAGTAAAGTATCTGAGGCTAAATTTGAACTCCCAAAGATGAGTCTTACTGATGGCAAAAGCTAGTAATCTATCCAAGGCACTACCTAAATGCAGTATGATAATGAGTAATGACATACTATTCCCCTTCTAACAAGTAGTCACAATTTAACATTAGAGAAAACTTTATGCTAAAGAATTGAATTTCAAATGTTAGAAATGTAAGCCACATAAGTTGGAGCAATAGACAATTTTAGATAAGAGAACTTTGACAATACTTTTCAAATTTCTCCATCTAGGCAGTCATCTACTCCAACTACTTTTAAGTTTGAATCCCATTACTGAACCCAATAACTGAAATCAAAATTTCTTACACTGTTGTTTCATGGAAACCTTAACAGTAAAGATATTTAATGATGTATTTAAGTAGAATTCTACATTTATTGTATCTTAATTTGCACCAAATAGAAATATAATTAATTTAATTCTTCTGGAATTTTGCCTTCAGTTTTCATTCATTTAATAGTCCCAAATATTAATTTACTGACATTATTCAATGATAGTAATTTATAAATATATTTTCATATTATACTTATTTAACATTATAATTATAAATTATATAAACTTATTTCTTAATGCTATAGCTACAAAATATTTTTAAAGTTTTCACAGCAGAGCATAGTTCAGATTTTTTTAAGAAAACCATTTTATTTTCTCTCTTTGCTTTTTATTATAATTTGAACCATTCAACACATATGCTAGGAATATTTCATGTGCTTTCCTATGCCTACAATATATTTGACTTACATTGTAAAGATTTAAAACTGGAATATTTAGTGGGTACACATATGGGTTATATATGACTAATCTTCACTGGCATTGGATCTACCAAGCAAGTTGGCAGAGAATATAGTTGAGGGAAGGAGGAGGTGGATGATGTTAAGAAGAAGAAAACCCCAAAAGTTTGGTTTGAGGAAGCTTGGAAATTTTTATTGGAAAAAAAAAGGAATATCAGAACTGGTCAGGAAATTATTGAAATGTACCAGAATCTGAATTCTGGAATATAACCAATATTGTAATTACATTGTATATGGTGATAATAATGATAGCTATCATGTACAATGCATTATGGTTTGCAGAAAAATAATAATAGCTAACTTTTATATAGTTTTATGTTTTTCAAAGAGCTTGCACCTATCTTATCTGATCATTATTATAACTCATTGAAGTAGTTTTTGTTGTAATTTTCATTTTATAGAGAAGGAAACAGAGAAAGATTAAGTGACTTTCCCAGTCATAAAATCAGTAAATGTTTAAGGCAGAATTTGAACTTGGTTCTTCCTGACTATAAGTACAGAACTTTATCCACTCTGTCACCTATCTGTTTATATGTATAAACACACAAGCACATATTTTTATGTTCTCATATATGTGCAAATGAATGTGTAAACATGTATAGACATACATTCAAACATATGAATACATATATTTTAATATCTTTTTTGTACATGCATATACATTATACTATATGCACATATTACTATATGCACATATATTAACAATAAGAAAACACAGATGTTCCATAAATCAATACCACACTATCCATGTGTGGAGCCATTGCTACAGCAAAGTTTTAAATACTGTTGATAAGTTCATTCACTTTGAAAAAAGACTTCCCAGAGATGAACACATTGATAATGAGCCTGACAAACTCATTGGCAGAGGTAGCTTAATGTTTTGGAACTCTCAAGAAAAGCATGGGAGAGATAGATGGGACTGACTACCAAACTGAAGGTCTACATAGAAGATAGGAAAGTGAATTTCTTCCATTTGAATTGTCTTAGGAAGATTCTGAAAAACACTTGGGAGAATAAGATGATGGACATCTAGGTCCTTTCTCTAAACTACCAATCATCTACTACAAAGAGCATAACTCAGATGAGTTGACCACATTGCTTGAATGTCAAACATATGCTTGCCAAAAAAGATTACTTTATAGAGAACTTACGCTTGGCAAGAAAAAGTGATACAAAAACACTATCCATGTCTCTTTCTTAAGACCTTTGGAATTTGTTGCATGGGAGATGCTGACACAGGACCACCCATTATCACATGCCCCCACCAGAGAAGGTGCTGTGCTTTGTGAACAAAGCAAAATGGAAATAGCTCAAAAGAAGTGAGAGTTGCAGAAATTTAGTGAATGTACCTCAAATATCCATATGTCTATTTGTCCCTGTCCTGTCTTAGTTCATATTGGTCTGATAACTCAAAGTTAGACAAACTTGTCTCTAAAATAGTAATATTGTTTTGGTAATGTAGTAATGCCATTTGAAAATGAACAATTATATAGATAGATATAGATACATATATATGCATGCATGTATGTATTCTAATTTTATTTTTTCAACCAATCTATATTGTTCTTCCTAATGCTAGCCTCACTTTACAAATTAGAGTATTTTCAGCAAAAAATGATTCAGAGAGATAGCACCTGCAGAGGTACTTGAACCCAGATCTCTATATTCTGAGTATGATTCACTTTTCATAATAGAATATTAAAATAGTGTGTTTATTATTTCACTAAATAGAATATTCAGTAAGGTTAAGAAAGTTATATAGTTTATAGCAATAGAGTGGAAGAAAAAAGTCCAGTCTTCTTCCATTTTTTAAAAAAGCTTGGCAATTCAGATTGCTTTAGAATGCTTTGCTGCATTATTTTTTTTATATTTTTCTCCATATGCTTATTATATCTTTACCCTGCCCCATAGGAGAAAGTTCTTTAATGGCACAGGCTATTTATTTTTATCTTTATATTCCCAATTTACTGTTTACTTTCTTGGACATAGAAACTTCATAAACATGTTTGTCCAAATAAACATGTGGACTAGATTTGAAAGAGTAAAATATAGCATCAGTAAAAAAAAAATAGCTTTAGTTACCTATGAGCTTTTCTAGTTTCTACACATTATAGTTTTCATAGTGAACCTTCAATTAGAGTTCCATTATAGGTCCATGTTTCCAGTGTACATACTATCCTAAATAATATTTATCTGGTATAGAAATTTCCCTTCTTCAAATGGAGGAGAAAGTGAAGTGATTTTCTTTAAAGAGAAAAATCATCTATTTTTTTGTTGTTTAAGAAGAGACTGAGAAAAAAAAAACAACCCTTTAAATTTAGCCTGTGGCTGAACTTTCATGAGGAATGATCTTTTGCTTTTGGTGTGAAAGGTGAAAAAATTAAAAGTTATGAGTTCTTTGATAAATTGCTTCTAACAATGCCTCATCAGCAACTGTGAAACATGTTAACAGAACTCTGACTCAATATAGTATTCCATACAGAAGGATAGTTATAGGTAGGTAAAAGTCTCTTCAGGTCATAACTGAAATGAAGTCAGGTGTAAATCATTTCAAAAACTGAATCAAATCTAGTTACCTGTGTACTTACGGGGAATTACTATCCAAAGAAATTTATCTAGAATCCATTACAGTTTGTCTTATTAATAAATTTAGAATTCAGTGTGAAATAACCTTACTATGCAAAGAGAATAATTCATATCAGTTTATCAATTTCCCTGAATGTGAAGGACAATAAACCTGAGCATAATTGCATCATCACTTATTTCTTTTAAAGAAAAATCATACTTGGTTTTAGTGTTTATTTAAAGAAATCTCTAAAAGTGCTTTCTCTAGAATAATAGAACAATAGAAATGTCTAGAAGCGTTCCAAAATCCCAAGGATCTGTAAATACTCTAATATTACCATGTGGTAAGTTATTCCATCCAAATCTAAAACAAACATCCCAAAATAAACAAAAACCAATACCTCAAATTATGAAATGAATTCCACCCAAAAAACCCAAACAGAATTGCTTTACCACTCCCTCCCCACCTCCCAAACATACTCACAAAAAACCCATCAACTTCATAGTTCTGTGAGTACACATCCTAAGACATTTTCCTTTTTTTGTAGCCTTCCTTGAATAGTCACTCCCAGGTCCCAGGTGAGTGTTATATAACAACAGAATGTTAACTCCTTTACAAATCCTTAACACAGTTCTTTGTGATTTAATTGCCTGTAACCAGTGGATGAATTCTCATGGCCCACAGCTGGATGTCTTACCTATCCAAAGTAGTTAAGTTACAAAAATCTAGGTGATCAGCAGAGGGGTGTTAATGCCACCAATACAAATAGGTATTTTAAAATATTTTTTAAATTGAACTATTTAATATATTTATTAATAAAGAAAAAATAATTAAAATATCATTTTGTTGATTTTAAAATTCAACTAATCTTGCTGAATCCTTTTAATATACATTATAATTATGGGATTGTAGAAGATATGACTGGTAATCTTTAAAGTCTACAAGAGGAAAAATGAGAACAAACAAAAATAAAAAGAAAATAAAAATTGAAAAAACTCTAGCAATGTGCTATCACCATCTCAAAGTTCAAATGAACCTTGGAAGACTTAATGAATAGTCATGTACATAGGTATATCCTAATTAATATGACAGAAATCAGAAGCAATAATTCTTTGGGTTCTGAAGCACATAGAGAAAGAAAAAGAAAAATAATCCCAATCAGAAGAGTAGATCAAATAGAATCATAGATATAGCTCTGTTAGGAGTTCTTTTACTTCTAAAAAAACAACACATTGGTAGTAAATATTAGAGCAAAAATTTGAACCTTTATCTTCTGCCTTATACCTAGCATTACTTCCACAAAACTGTACCTCAGTACAGTAGGTAATACTGTGAGAATTCTTTCACTCTCTAATTTGAGACATAACTACCAGAGTGAAACCAAAGCCTAAAATATTTACATGAATTACACAAATTCCCATTGTTGAATTTAATAGAAGCAATTTCAAGTTTTATGTATATATATATATATATATATAATTTGCATCCTTTTAATATACATTATAATTATGGAATTATAGAAAATATGACTGGCAATATTTCTTCTGGTAAAAAATAAAAACTTGCCTGGTATTCCTCCACAAAGGGGATAGGTGTGGGGACTATATAGTATTAAACCCAAAGTCACCAAAAAGGTTCATTCTCTCACCATATGAACATGGAGAAGTAAATCTGATGGTCCTCAGACATTTATCTATGCTGACCAGTATGCTGGTATAAGATGTGGTTAATGTAATTTATCTTTCTATCAAACAGTCTGGAAAATGATCCATTTTCCAAAACAGAGGTAGGTGAAAGCCCTCACATCAACCTGAACTTTTATTTGCAGGGAGCCAGCCCTGAATCCTAGCAAACAAGAAACAGTTCTCTATGAGGGGGAACATTTTTATAAAGAACTTTATTCAAGCTTATTTCATTACTTTCTTCTCTAGTAGTATGGATGGTGAATTAAGTTGAACACAAAAGACTTTCACTACCCTGAATTACCTGTTTCACCTTGAAAAGCCACACAAAATGAAGCTCTTAGAGCCTTTTGAAAATGACCTTTTTCCTCAGCAATGATTTATCTTTCCCCTCGAAAATCCCTTTTACAAAAGGGAGTATGATTAAAGGAAGCCAAGCAGCACAAACATTCGCTGAAGATCCCGCTTATCTAGAACTCCCTTGACAATGTATGTTTTGGGGTTGGGAATGCTGCAGGTTCAAGGGATAATTCTGCCTTTCAAGAACTTCAATTTATTTCATGCCTGAGCACTGGCATTGTGCGCAGACAAGATGAAACGCATCATTGTGTAAAGAAATTGAAATGAAATCCTACTTGACCCAGCAGGATGGGGCATTATGTTTGACTCAGTAGTGATTCCTGGGATAATATCTAATTCCAGGAGGAAAATTTCTTGATATGGCCACCTGCTGGGGCTGGCTTTGTCCGGGGATCACAAGTTGTTCTGGGTGACTAGGCTCAGGACATGCCTGGAAGAATGCAGCCAGTCTCCTGCTGGTATTTAGATCTCTTCATTTTCTCCATGCCTTCTATTCACAGGGAAGCACTGAATGGAGCAGGGGGGTAGGGATGCACAGAAGCACTTCCACACTCCGGTAGCAATGAGAGCAGTGAGTCAAGGCCCGCTTGACCCAGGTTTCTTATTTATTTAATTTTCAGAGAGACATCATTATTTCTTCACAGGGTACTTTTTAATTTTTACACTTACTTGGTGCATCCCCTTGCATGTCTTTCTCTGTTCAGTGTGTGTGAAGTGTTTACTTTGAAAAGGCCGCACACCAATAGATTAAATAAAATGGGAACACTCCGTGTCTCACAAGAGGGAATCGTGCAGACAGCTTTATTACTTCTATCAGAGAACAAAGATTTTTCCCCAGCATGCAGAGGATTATTAGGCCAGAAGCAAATAAATGGAATGTGCAACGTCAAATCTTCAAATGTGACCAAGGAAAATTGTCTAAGTGATTTCTACATAATTATGTCTTTTGAAAAAATAGAATTCCTTGGGTCTATTCCTACGACCGTCCTTATCTTTTAGGTTTCCTAAGATGTTTTGGGACATCCATTCTATGATAAATAGTGAATATATATACAAAAGAGTAGGGAAGATTCCAGTTTCTGTCCTACCCCAAAACTTGCTGACAATTACAACCAAACTAGAAATACAAATTTTGAACATTATGTTAATCACAAGCAAATAAAGATTTGCATGCTGTTTGTGTAAAAATGATGTTGAGATAGTTTATCTTCTTTAGAATCATGCTATACATAAAGCTGAATATCAATATTTCTTCAAGTTTAGACATTGTAAAATGGGACAAACTTTCTATGTAACAGTTACAGCACTAAGCATTAGGATAAATTAGAAAAGTACAAGCTTTCCCTATAATTCTATTCCTGGACTTTTGTACTATCTTCATCATAATAATGACATTCTAGATAGAAAGATTACTATAGTCTATTAAAATTGTATGTTATCTCTAATAGATGCTGAAGACCATAAAGCAACGTACATTGTGACTACTAAAGAAAAAAAAGATTTCTTCTTTAAAAACTACAAGACTGCCTTTTCAATAAGTATTGAAAAGATAAATGAACATCTATAAAATAAAAACATAATATTTTGGATATATATTTTAGGGTATATAAACAGATTATATACTTAAGTGTTTCACAAATAATAAATAATTACATATAACTATCTAATTAAAAGTTCATCTATGCATGTTAGTTACATCATGTTTATTTTTTACTTCAACATTTTCTTTCCATATTTATATTGCTATCAAAAGAGTAGATATGTACAAAATTCCAGAGGTTTGTAAAATTTCCAAGTTTTTTGATATGGGTGTATTCTATTTCCAAATGATTCAATATTTTGAATATTCTAGCACATGGATCATCAGCCATTATATAAAATAGATTTCTAAAATATATATTGGAAAAAATTTGAACTTGGAATTGTTTAAATTGTTGAAGTTTGAGAAATGAGATCAATTAAACAATATAAATAAAGTGTTGATATTATCTTAGTTCCTTAAGATAAAATATAGATTTGAGAAATATTGTCATTAATCAGCATAAATGGAAAATTTGAAAAGGACCATAATTATCACCTTTTCAAAGACTAGTTAATAAATTCCTTAGCCAGAAACTTTAAAACAAAATATTTCCCACTTTCCAAAATTATTAAATGGTTAGGAATGAAATTGCTTGAGTGATTTTCAAGATAAAAATAATTGAGGTTTATAGATATTATTAATAGCAGAAACCAAACAGGCATGTATGGTGCATAACATCTGGTAAGGACAGTCAGGTAAAATGAAACTGATTCCAAGAAAATTCTATATGAATATCTGCAGCAACCAATAAAAAGGAAATTTTGTCTACATGATTTCAGAAATTTATTCTTTCTTTAAACAACTATTGATGAGGAATTTAAAGAAATATAAACCTCCATCTTAAATGAATGGACAACCAATTTGACAAGGAAAAAAAACTAATACTTATTTATGTGAATATAATTATCATATAATATATAGTATGATTATATATTAAATTATGGGTAGAAAAATAAATATTATAGGATCTTAGATAACATTGAGGTCTATATTTACTGTTTTGTTTTGGAATGACTTACTGGAAAAAATAAAACATTAGCTGGTCTTTTAAAGATGAATAAGATTTGGATAGTAATTTCAATGAGGATAAATGAGGATAGGGAAAAGGAGGTGATGAAGATGTCTCTAAAACCAATGGATTTGATTATAAAATGTTTATATGTTACTTCATGAAATGCAGTTTGAGAAAAATAATGAACATAGAATACTATTTGCAAGGAGATGGGGAGTAAATGGTGATGTGCTTGTGGATACACTGGGGTTAAGGTAGTGTTTTTAGAAGTCTGACTGTGAAAAGAATGAAAGCCATGGGACAGGAAGATGGGAAGGCAGCAGTATCAAGTAAATATTTTTCTACTGAGAATTCATCCTACCACCTCAGAAAATTTCAGCTTTAACTTTTTTTTTTGTTATTATATGATTCTAAGTTGAAGATAGAGGGGGAGAACCCAATAATGCAGCTTTGGAAATAATTAAATTAAGATCACACTTTTAAAAAAATACCATTCAAATATCTTGCTATTTAGTAATATTAATATGGATAATTTTCCAACAATTTTCATTTTCTTACAGATCCCTGGCATTGCATGGAATAATCAAACAGTCAATGAATAAACATTTATTAACAGCTCACTTTATGAAAAATATGGTGCTAAATATTAGGAATAAAAAGAAAGATAAAAAAGACTTTACCTCTCAAGGAACTTATATTCGAATAGGGAATTTCATCTATTTCAGTCCCCATGCATGTTTATACTTTTGAACTATTTTCCCCTCTAGATGGAAGATATGATCTGGGAACATAGTTAGATTTGATTATTTATTTAGAGTATTTGTTAACAGCCAGTTATGAAGAAAAGAACATGGTACCTAAAGAGACAAAAATGACTATATTAAAGAATGACAAAATACTTTAAGCAACTATGAATTTTGTACAAAATTCAACATTTACTTTCTATTTATGGTAAAAGTGAACAAAGTTTGTTAACTGAACAATATCTATATTTTTAACTATACAAAATATAAATCCTCCTATAAATATACTTTTTAAAGGAACTTTTCAATTAGCACAACACAATATATTCTTTAGTTACAATGGATGTTGCCACTGATTTTTTTTTATTTAAGTTAACATTATTTTCTTGAAAGTAACTCCATTTTAATTTTTACTTTAACAACTAACTATAAGGGGAAGTTTTTTCCACATAACTCCTGAACAACCCACTGATTTTATCTCTTCATTCCTACGACTTGTGAATTCAGTGGGTAAAACAAAATGAATCAGACTGGTCAGATACTTATTTGGACCTGTGTAAGCATTTGCTAATTTCACAATAACTAAATCAGAGATCCAGATCAAAAGGAACTAGGCCAAAAGAGAATAAATACCATTTATTATAGAGTGAACTGGAAAAGCAGCAGCCTCATTTCTGAAGATTTAAGATTTCAAATAAAGAAGCTTGGAGATTAAAAAAAGAGTAGCTCCAAGTTAAAGGAAAAGAAAGAGCAAAAGTGACCTACCTAATGCTGTTAGATAACTACTGAGCTAAATATCTACCAGTGACCAGAATTAGTCCCAACAGCTAAGGGGGGGGGTACTGCCGATAAGTCACTTAATTGTTTTGGGACCCTAGACAACTTATTCAATCTTCTCACACAATGCTACTGAATTAATACTCCCAAAACATCATTTTGTTATATATACAATTTCAATTAATCCTTCTGGACCATAAAATAATTTCTAGACTCTAGTTTGGCATTCAGGTTCTGCACTCTAATCCTTACTTAATTTTCCAACATTATGTTCTACCTATTCTGCAACATCATTGGTTTACTCATTACCCACAGAACATATTTTGTGCTTTTCTGCTTTTGTTCAGGTGAATCATTCTGTCTGGTAAGTCATTGATTTTGAATAAATGCTAATTCATCAATCAATCTATTTGTTACTAAGTTCAAGGTACTTTCTTTTGAAAATATGCCTATTTTTAAAGGTACACATCAGATTGACCTTTTTTTCCCCTACCTGGAAGTGAATAACTCTTTATTTCTTCGAGAATTCATTGTCTACACCTGTTATTATTTGATAGTTCCAATTTTAGTAAAATTAAATATTTTATGAATACTGGGACTATTCCATGCATCCTTCATAAAACCCTACTCAAATATGAAAAATGAGTCTTTAGATCATTTAAGATTATATGTATAGGAATGAAACTTATATTGTTGTGTGTGTGTGTGTGTGTGTGTGTGTGTGTGTAGAAAAAAGTGGCAGAACTAGTATACCAACTACTTGATATTTACATAGTGCTTCATGCTAGAAGTATCAATTAAAGATTCTTATTTGATTAATAATTGATAATATTAATTATGTAACATATAGTGCCTCATATTTGACTAATTTTGCACATGCTATCTTCATGCACATATATAGAAAAATGTAATCATATTGTGGACAGAAAGGTTCTTTATATCCCTCAAAATTTGTTTTTTTAATTGTAAAGATTTTATTTATTTTGAGTTTTACCATTTTCCCTCTAATCTTACTTCCCTCCCCCCACCCCCAACAGAAGACAATTTGCCAGTCTTTACATTGTTTCCATGGTATACATTGATCCAAATTGTATGTGATGAGAAAGAAATCATATCCTTAAGGAAGAAACCATAAGTAAGAGATAGCAAGAGCAGACAATAAGATATCAGTTTTTTTCTAAATTAAAGTTCTTTGTTCAAACTCCACAATTCTTTCTAAGGATACAGATGGTGTTCTCCATTGCAGACAGCTCAAAATTGTCTCTGATTGTTGCACTGATGGAATGAGCAAGTCCATCAAGGTTGATCATCAACCCTATGTTGCTGTTAGGATGAACAAAGTTTTTCTGGTTCTGTTCATCTCACTCAGAATCAGTTCATGCAAATCCTTCCAGGCTTCTCTGAATTCCCATCCCTCCTGGTTTCTAATAGAACAATAGTGTTCCATGACATACATAGACCACAGTTTGCTAAGCCATTCCCCAATTGAAGGATATTTATTTTATTTCCAATTCTTTGCCACCACAAACATGGTTGCTATGAATATTTTTCTACATGTGATATTTTTACCCTTTTTCATCATCTCTTAAGGGTATAGACCCAGTAGTGGTATTGATGGATCAAAGGGTATACTCATTTTTGTTAGCCTTTGGGTATAGCTCCAAATTGCTCTCCAGAAAGGTTGGATGAGTTCACAGCTTCACCAACAATGTAATAGTGTACCAGATTTCCCACAACCCTTCCAACAATGATCATTGTCCTTTCTGGTCATATTGGCCATACTGAGAGGTATGAGGTGGTACCTCAGAGAAGCTTTAATTTGCATTTCTCTAATGAGTAATGATTTAGAGCAATTTTTTCATATGACTATGGATAGCTTTGATCTCCTCATCTGTAAATAGCCTTTTGCATATCCTTTGACCATTTGCCATTTGGGGAATGGCTTTTAAAAAAAATTGACTCAGTTCTCTGTATATTTTAGAAATGAGTCCTTTGTCAGAAACATTAGTTGTAAAGATTGTTTCCCAGTTTACTACATATCTTTTGATCCTGGTTACATTGGCTTTGTCTGTGCAAAAGTTTTTTTTTTTAATTTAATGTAATCACCTTCACAATTTCTTGAATGGCTTTGAACATATTTGATACTTAGTAATTATTTCCTGAATAAGAGAATAAGATCAGTAAAAGATTAATTTTGGATTTGTCATACCTTTCCATGTCACCCATATTCCTGAGAATCTGTCACACTCCTACCTTCTCCTTCTCACCTTTCAAACTTTGTTTTATGATAAACTTTCTTCTATCTCTTGGTCTTCTTATTGCCATTCTCCTCCTCTACCTCTTCATCCTACTCTTTCTATTTTTTCTTCTCCTCCTTATCCTTCTCTTTGTTATCACTGCAGGTGTCATGGAGTTTAAATGAAATCAATGTGGAGGTAAAGTGTAACACTTGTTAACCTTAAATCACTATATAAATACCAGTTGTTGTTGTTCGTGTAAGTTAATTGATCTCCAGTCTAGTGTTGACTTCATTCCTTGAGCCTATTTTTGAATTCTTTGCTCAGATGATGTTTATAATCAGTACAGGAGGATGCTGCTAAATTTTTAACAACAAGCCTTTCCAAAAATGTTTCAAATTTAAAACACTTTTAATTTAATATGCATGATTTACAGATTTTAGTTCTGGAAAAAACAAAGCAATAAATTGATGTCTAATCTGTAGTGATTGCTAATATCTGAGTTGTAATTTTTCACACTGAAAATTCTGAAATAAGTTTGCAAGATGAGCCTACTCTTGGGCTATTGCATCACTTTAGAATTTAGAAAGTGTTCTCAATTTGTTAATTTATTTGATCACAAACTATTTCCTGAGAAAATACTTTGTATGTATTTTATATCTGTATGTATTTTATATGTATTTAAATATGTGCATGTTGTTTCTTTAATAGACTTTTCTGCTACCTGAAATTATAGATTGTTTCATCCTCTCTTTCTATCTCCAGCAAAATATTGAAAGAAAATTCTGTCAATCATTGATATTACTTAGTGCCTATAATGAACCTGTGCTTAACATTGAAGAAAGAAATTTAAAAAAAGCATTCAAAGACCTCACAATTTAATATAAATGCAAGGAAGTAAGAGAGAAAAAGAAGTCAAAATTTGGGGCTATTTAAGGAAGAAGGTAGTTGACTGAGATGATGAAGTATCAATATCAAAACTTATTAAGTGTTGCAAGTTGATAAGTCTCCTGGTAAAGAGTTTCCTGGGGACATAATCATCATTGAGTCCAGTTCAAAAATTGTAGCTGGAGGAAAATGTAGAGTTGACTCTCTTAGGATCCTGCTTTAAATGGAAATTTTACTCAAATTTCTTTCCTGTGTGCTCCAGTTCCCCCTCCCCCATCAGATAGTTTTAGATCATTAATAAGTTCTTGTTGAATTGAAATGAATAATTTTGCAAGAGGTTTTCTTCATTTTGTTTCTTTAAAACTTTACAGGCAACTAAACATTAGTATGGATTATCAGTAAAAGAACTGTGCTTTTCCTACATAAAAGCATCTTAGTGGAAAAGTTTAGGTACAAAAGAAACAGTAGAAAATGAGCATAGTGATCTACTGTTTGATGAAACTAAGGACTCCAGTTTCTTAGATGGGAGATCACTATTTAATTTAAAAAAACTGCTGGGAAAACTGGAAAATAATTTGGTAGAAATCAGGTATAGACCAATATCTCATACCCTATTTGAAGACAAGTACGAAATGGGCAAATGATTTAGGAAAAAAAAAATGTGATATCAAAGGCCAATTAAGAGGACAAGTAATAGTTTATCTGTTTGATCTGAGAAGAGAGAAGGAAAAAGATAGAGAATATTTATACAATGCAAAGTGGATAATTTGTCTATATTAAATTAAAAGTTTCTTGCACAAATAAAACTGTTGAAACCAAGACTAAGAGGAACATAGGAAACTGGGAAATGGTTTTCTCAGTTTGGATTTCTGATAAAGAACTCATTTCTAAAGTAGAGAACTAATTCAAATTATAAGAATACATATAAGTCACTCTCTAATTAATAAATACTCAAAGGACATGAACTGATAGTTTTGAGATAGAGAAATTGAAACTATCAACATATGAAAAATGATCTAAATCATTAGTTAGAGAGATACAAATTAAAATAACTTTGAGGTACTACCTCATTCTTATCAGATTGGCTAAAATGACAAAAAAAGAAAATGTTGGAAGGAATGTGGGAAAACTGGGACACTAATGCACTGTTGGTAAAGTTGTGAACTGATTCAAACATTCTGGAGAGTAATTTGGAAATATTCCCAAAGAGCAAATAAACTATGCATACCCTTGATCCAATAATAGCACTGCTAGATTTATATTCAAAAGAGATCATTTAAAAGGGAAAAAAAGACTAATATGTACAAAAAATACTCATAGTAGCTTTATTATATTGACAAAGAATGAGAAATTGAGGGGATACCCATTTTGGGGGAATGAGCAATCAAATGTGGTATATAAGTGTGAGAGAGTATTATTATTCTGTAAGAAATCATGAGTGGGCAAAATTCGGTAAAAACCTGGAAAGACATGCATGAACTTAATACTGAGTGAAGTGAGCAGAACCATGAGAACACTGTACACATTAACAACAACATTATGTAATGATCAACCCAGATTTGGCTCCTCTAGGCAGTTGAGTAGTCAATGGTAATTATAAAAGACTTGTGTTGGAGGATGCCATTAACATCCAGAGATAAAACTGTGGACTCTGAATAAAGAGAAAAACATGCATTTTCATTTTTTAAAACTGGTGTTATGTTTTTCCTTTTTCCTTTTTTATTTTAGTTCTGATTCTTTTTTCATATCATGCCTAATTTAGAAATAGGGTAAACATCATTGTACATATATAATCTTATCAGATTATTTGCTGTTGAGGAGTGGGAGGAAGGACAGGAGGTTGGTAGAAAAATCTGTAACTTAAAACTTCAAAAAGATGAATTATTTTTATATATAATTAAAAAATAAAATAAAAATAAAATTTTTAAAAAGAAGAAAAACCATTCATTTTTATGCCCCTAGATGCACTATGGTCTTCAAGCAGTGAGGTAAATTAGAGATTGACTCAGAAAGCCCCTCTTTCTTTTAGATGCAACTAAAGCACAATCTTATACATAAAGAATTTCCTTATCTGTCAATGGGAAGTGCATTAAAACAAAGAACATTTATTAAACATCTCTGTGTCTTTAAGAGGAGAGAGATAAATGATAGATATCAAAATTTACAAAGGGGCACACAATACATTTCCACATATTTGAGTATGCATGCATGTATTTATTAAGTTTATATTTAGGTTCTCTAAATTTTGATATATATTTGTCTTTCCTATTAGAACATAGACTCATTGTGGAGTAGGAATTATTTGATTATTTATAATTATACCCTTCATACTTAACTCAGAGCCTGGAATAAATTATCTATTTAATAAATGTTTCTTCTTTAACTAAATTTTGCAAGCAAGAAAACATTCATATAACCTCACAAATCATATTTGTGAGTAAAAACCACTTATAGAAGAAAAAACATTCAATTTTCATCAGTGATGATTTTGAAAAAAGACCACAGAAATATATTAAACAATACCTAGTAAGACTAAATTGTCAACATCCACCTTCTTGTTTTGGTTTCTTCACATTTAGATGTTAATGAATTGCTTTGGAATTGTTGTTTTCTGTCATGATCTGATTAGTTTGGAGAATCAAGAACCAATTACAGTTATAGTTTGCTGCCCCTAGGCAGGTAACTAATTTTTCACCTCCTTAAATGTGAACTTTAATCTTTCAGTCTAATTATCCAGCTATCATGATCTTTAATAAGGGAATTTTTTGATATGTAAATACTCTGGCCATTGAATTTAAAGCAATAGCTACTTCCACTTATAGTAATAATTCCTCCTCTTATTAAGTGGAAATGCCAAGATGATGGGGGGGCATTTAATTTCCCTAGATTTCCAAAATTAAAACCTCATGGCAGAGGGCCAGAACCATTCCTACAAAATCTCTATGACAAATGAAGACAGGTTAAAGTTAAAATGTTTTAAGATATAGAACCTTGTATGCTTTGAAAGAATGTCTTTATCCAAAAGAATTTATTCTAAAGCAATCTCTCAGTTGGATTCACCTACATTTATCAGCAAATCTTGCTCATTGGATTTAGAGAGACTGAATCACTTCATTTGTTTTTTGAATGAAGACATGAACTTAGATGTTCTCAAGGACAAGCTGACGAGTCATCTAAATCAAGTTTCTGCTCCTCACAACTCTCTCCTGTTCTTGCAGTAAAAAAGTTGATGTCACCAAAGCACCTACCCTTTCCTTGGTGGAGTGATGGACCTATGAGGAAGCATCTGCCAAAGACAGGACAATCTTTCCCCGCTTTCTGAAAATGCCTGGAGAAATTCCTAGTAAGGATCAATAAGAATGAAAATCTTCTTCATGATATTTCCTGAGAAATCACTGAATTGTATTCATAAATTTTTGCCATAAATTTATTAAGTATATACATTATGAAATGTCCTATAGTACATGTATTAGGGGAAGGAATTTATAGTGAACTTCTTTTACCTCTCTTAGTCACTTAAATATTATTTTATATTATGTTTTTTGTGTATGCATACACACACACACACACACACACACACACACACACATATATATATATATAATTTCTTCCTATCTATGAAACAGTAAATTCCATGATGGCATAAGAATAAAATCTTAATAGGCAAGTGTTTAGATTTTGAACTGGATTCAACTGAATAAACAGACAAGTAATATTGAATTCCTTACCCTCCCTCAGGATTTTGCAGTTGAGTGAGATTATATGGAGACTTAGACCCAACATATATTCAGTGCATGAAAGTTAAAAGTGGTAAAAGTTCAGAAATGGAAATGATATATAACTATCTTTCAAATCTTATTTTCTTATTTTTTCACTTTCCTTTACCTAAACTAGGAAAACTGTCTTTCACATTTACTGAACTCTATCCATTAAATACCTATGTTCCAAATACGAGATCTTCATCTCCAACTGTTTATTTACTGTTGTCCACCTCTAATTCAACTTAAAATTTCAAAAATGGGGTTATGCTTCCTCTAAACTTTTATAGCTATCCTGTTCCAGTTAATAACACGATCATGCAGCCATTTCTCTACCTATTGTATTCATGCCGGATTGAAATGTTCTCTGTCCTCTGTTTTCTCCTATTCAGGCCTCCTGGACTGCTATTTGCTTTGCTTGAAATAATGTCTTATCTTCACCATCATTTACAAAGCAACTCATATTCATTAGAATTTGCATTCCTTATTGGCAGGAACTGCATTTGCTTTTCCTTACATGCTCAGAGCTTAGTACAGGCCCTAGAATATATTTGTGTGAAATAATTTTTTTTATTGATTTGTGGTGAAATGCATGTTCTTCCATGGGGAGACTTCTCTCAGCTCCTCATTGCTCCTCCTTTTGGTCATGACTTTCCTTCTTGGAAATTACCTAGCACTTTGTTTACCTTTCCCTATTTTCATTATAATTTTATCATATTATTTTATTATAATTATTGGTGTGGACATATTTCCCCTGCTTTAATTTCATGAGGCGAAGATTGAGTCTTAGAAAAGGTTGTGATTCTCCCTCATTCCCACTATCTTCTCATACTTTTTCATACTTCACTCTAGACATTCTCTTCCTCTCTATCTCTGCCATTTTGGCATTTTAGCTTTCTTTTATTGCTTTTCTCCATGAGCATGTAAGCTCCCTACTGGCAGAAACTGTATTCTTTCTCAATGGTATTTATATTTCCAGACAATAGACTAATACTTGGCAGATAGTAAATTCATTGATAAATGTTTTCAGAGTGATCTAGAATAAGGTTCAATACATTATGGTTATTTCTATAAATGTTTGAACATTTAAATTGAAAATGACTAATTAGTGTCACCAAATTCTGTCTTCAATATGATTTGTTGGATATTTAGCATTAATTTGATTATAACATTCTATCTAAGATTATAATGCTAGTTTCCTTTACCAAAGTCAAATATTCTTTTTCCAATGGTTCCTATTTACTGGGACCTAGTAGATATGTCTTAGTTTTACCCACAACTCTCTTATTCCTTCTACCCCATATTATTGTCTGTTTTGGCAGAAATTTGTTTAGTTTCTGCCTAATGATGTAGTGTGAAATAAATTTGAATAGTAGGTTCAGCAGAAGACTGTGCAGAAATCATAAATTAAAAGAGTACCATTGTAGAGAAAGTTTTTTCTCATCCTTAAAGAAATTTTTAATCATCTTTATAACAATTCTTTTTGATCATGAGAGCAATCCTCTCTCACATATATTAGCACAGAGACAGAGATCCATTATCTACACTTTAGAGAACATGAATCAAGAGTCATTAGATCACAGTGTTGGATCATCATTACTTCTGGGGATTAAATTTGTCCTCCTATTAGATATTGAGATGTTTAAAATATTCAGAGTATCTGAAAAGTCTTCGTATATTTTTTTAACTGTTTAAGCTTAAAACTGCATTGAGACTTCAGGGACATTGTATTTTACTCTAATGACTCGTATGGTGGCTATCTTTGGAAAAATTATGGATTTGAGAGTGATAACTAGGAAAGAGTGAATAAAATTTTAAATGGTGATCATTGATTGTACCTGAAATACTTAAGCAGTGTAGTATATTCTTTAGTAGGGTGCAAGAAAAAAATACATTTAGAAATTATCAGATCGCAGGCTCAGACCATATTTTCTCCTTTCCTCTTCTCCTTTTTACCCTACACTGAAATGAAGAAACGGTTCTAGAAATGGAAAATGGCTTTTGTCCAGTTGTAAAAATTCCTAGTTATGGTTCTATTGAGTTTTACCTGCATTTAAGAATGGTTATGTTAAATTAATGCTCTTTCCAGTCTGCTAATAGATTACCATGATGATTAGTTTAGTTTTAGATTTTATTTAGTTTAGATTTTATTTAAATAGTCTGTCAAGTGATATCATTCAATTGATATTGATAATTCACTTTTTTGGCATTTATTGACTTTGAATTACTATCTTATAATTAACTCTACTATTACTATTATTATTATTGTCCTTATTTTATTATTTTAACTATTTTGTTATTTTTATTCTTTTCTCAAATGATTTCTCTCCTTCATCCTAGGAGAGCATCCAGTACTGAAATTCACACCTTGGAAGTACCCTTCTAGGAAGTAACTCCTCACATTACATACATCTTTCTAGAAATTCCAATTGAGGAGTCCTCCCAGACCTCTAAGACATGTCTTCATTCCTTAAAAGATCATACTCTAGACTTCTCTAGTATGTCTCCTGCACCTATTTTCCCTCCTCAGCCCTGGCTGTTTTGTCCCAATAGAAGGTAAGCTCTTTGAATGTTTTTGTTGTTTAGTAGTTTCTGTCATGTCCTATTCTTAGCATCCCAATTTTACACTTTTCTTGACTAAGATACTGGAATGGTTCACTGTTTCCTTTTTCATCACACTTTACAGATGAGGAAACTGAAGCAAACTTCCAAGGATCATAAAGCTAATGTCTGAAGTCAAATTTAAATTTATAAAGATGACTCTGATTGCAAGCCCAGGGCTCTATCCACTGTACTACCTAGCTGCTACCTCTTTCAATGTAGGGAATGTATTTTCTTTCTGTATTCATTTGTATTCCTTATCCTTAGCTCAATGCCTAGCAAATAAGTGCTTTTAATAATGCCTCTTGCCTGTCTGGTAGGTACTTTGTTTACAACTATAATTAGATTCTTGCTATGATGATTTTTCTTTTTCTTTCATTGCATATTTCACTGTTTCTCTAGTTGTCCCCTTTTTATATATATTTTTCCCTTTCTGGTAATACTGCAGAGCTTCAATGGCACTTAACTATTCTTCCCCACAGAGTGAATTTTCTTTTGATGTCCTGCTGTGAACTAGGCAAGAACAGAGCAGGGTGCAAGCATTATAGACTGGTAGTTCAACTTTGCTTTGTGGGAAAGTTTGGGGAACAAACAATGATCCGTTTTTATAGTGATAATTTCTATAACAAGATTACTTGGAGTAAAATTAAGGAAAAAATTAAGTAAAAAAGCATATAAAATACATGTGTATATAGATATAATATATATTTTTATTGATGAAATATTAAATCTAAGCCTTCTGTAATATGGGCATTTGTGAAATTTTGGTAGACAACTTTGTGGGATTATGTGATTTTGTTTTGAGGTAAAGACACTGGCTATGTTTATGATTAAAAAAATCCATTAGGCCTATGGATTTTGTGTAAATGTTATTCCAGTTAGTAAAAATATTTTAAATACATGTTTAACTTAGTTTGAATCCAAATGCCACTCTCTGAGGTGCCATACACTTATTCACTATGTGAAATGTCAGTTTCATTTTGATTAGAGAATTAACTTTGTTTTCCTTTTGGGGGGGACACCTAAAGAATGGAGTTTCCAGCATAGAGTTCAAATCTGTTCTCACACAAATACTGTATTTGTGACCCTGGTCAAGTCACTAATTTCTATTTGCTTCAGTTTCCTTATTTGTTAAAAATGCAGAGAAAGAAATGACAGACCACTCCAGGATCATGGTCAAGAAATCTCTACAGTCACAGAGTCAGACTAACTGAATAACAATAACAATGACTGTAAATTTTTTAAAATAATATTATAAAGAATTCCATAAAATTTTAGAATGGTTAAGCTTCAAATAGGTTAGCTTAATAAATTAATTTAACTTAATATCTATGTAGTATTATAATGCTTAAAAAGTGCTTTCTCTATTGGGTTATATGATTTAACCATGACATAAAACATGTCAGAACTGATATATGAATCCAAATCTCTAACCTCCAGCACTATTTAAACCACATCAGGAGCTCATAGAGATATAAACAAGGAGGCCATCAACCATATTCCCAAGAGTAACTAATCTGAATTTGATCAACATATAATTGGTAAATATTTAACAAAATAAATACACATACAATAAGACATATTCAATATTACCTTTAAGGCAATTATGTATGATTTAATTATTCCAGTTTCTGAATGAGTTTGATATCACTAGTCTAATACTACTCTGTTTATTTTACACATGAAGGAACTAAAACCCAGGGAGGTTGAATGACCTTCCCAAAGTAGGAAACATCAAAGACAGAATTTAAAGTCAGGTCATTTGACTCTAGACTCATTGTTCTTTCTACTGTACAATACTGCTTCTCTTCCTCTTCACCCCCATTCATTTTCTGCAAGGAAAATAGCAGAACTGAATAAATTCATAATCAATATACCTAATTGTTTCAAGGAACAGTGTTTAGGGATTCATGTGAATTTAACACTTTTGTGATATCCTTAATTTCAGTATATAATGTATCATAAGAGATAAAGAGAAAAATAAATTTTGCATGGTTTTTAAAGTTGCTTATTTAAGGGATAGTGTTTCTGTGTGGTCAATGGGGTAATGGGACCCGGCATGGGAGTATGTATGGTGTGGTCACTGCTGCTATTTTGGGGATGACTGGGCCAGCTGAACATTTGTCACTTGCACATCTGTCCTAAAGCTTCTCAACATGCACTACAATATCCGATTATGCTCACATGACTTATATTCTAAGTTTGGCAGAGGGCTGCAAGTCTATTACTGGCATATTTATGTAGATGACAGCATTAGTTACTGAGGGATCTAAGTTAAAAACTCGACAGTGAGATTATTATGTAGATTTGGCCAGACTATCAGGTTGACTCATGTCAATGTTGGGTGCAATCTTCAGAGCCATTACCCCAGTTTGTCAGTAAGAAAGTGAGTGTATATGGGGAAGAGGGTGAAGGGAAATATCTGGATTGACTGGACAGTCCTCTGCACTGGGTCACACTGGGTGAGGGACTATGAGATTCAATTAAAACAGACTTCTACCAGCCTGCTATTGTCACTGGAAAGCAGTAGATCAATGGCCAGAGAGAGGTGCATAGCATGACCCAGTAGAGTTAGAACAACTATTGGAAAGCCATGTAAGGCCTCATTATAAAGCTCAGTGAGATACTTTGAACTGAGTCCATCATGCAGAGTGAGTAGAACCCTCAGTTTTCCTCTTTATCTTGTCTCACCTCCCCACACAGTGTTGATAGCTTTCCCTACTGAACAAGCAACAGCCTCATTATTCTTGGGGTAAAGTTCCAAATTGGGAAATTTTCAAGGTTCTTAACAGCATAAGCTCACTCCCTGACACCACAAATCTATCCTCATCCTGGATTTGGCTTCACCTCCTAAATGTAAGAATATTGCCAGTAGTGGGCTGATCTTTTCAATCATTTAGAAGACCTAAAGGTGAAAGGAAATAATAAGTAAACATCTCTTAAACATGAAAAATTCCTCTCATTTAAATGTTTTGGCAGAATAATTCATTAATAGTTGAAATACAGTCTTCAATATATGCTTTTGCTTCAGAAATAATAAAAAGTATTTGATTCTCATTGTTGAATGCCTGGGATAATTTACTGGGATATTATTATTCTACAAAAATGATGAGGAGACAGATTAAAGAAAAGCTTGTAAAAACTTAACATGAACCAATACTGAGTGAAGTGAACAGAACCAAAAGTATAACAGTGCCTATGATCAGTTATGACAGACTTAGTTCTTCTAAGCAATACAATAATCCAAGACAAAAAAATATACTTATAATAAAAAATGTTATACACATTCAGAAAAAAAAAAAGTTATGGAGTCTGAATGTAGATTGAAGCATACCATTTTCGTTTTTATTATTTTTTTCTTTCTGGGATTTTTCCCTTTTGCTTTGATTCTTCTTACACAATAAAAATATGTATATGTATAATATCAAATTGCTTGCTGTTTTAGGAAGGGGGAAGGGAAGGGAGGGAGAAAATTTTGGAACTCTAAATCTTACAAAAATGAATGTTGAAAACTATCTTTACATGTAAATGGGAAAAAATTAAATACTATTAAGTAAAAAATCCTTTGATTCTTAAAAAAAATAAAAAATTTCTTACTTTTGGCTATTATACTTTTAATTGCAAGGAATTCCTTTGCATGCCACTGAACATGTGCATTTTACAAAAAAGTAACCACCTCAAATATGAGGAGTGATACAGGCTCTACCAATTTGTGTTACTCTTGCTCTAGTATCAATAATGTGCCAGGTTAGTTTTTTTTTCCTTAAAATGTATTAGAACTTTACTTAAGATTAATTTCACTAATGCATAAAACTTAAGCAATTATTTCAAGGAGATTATAATATAGATAGAAAATATTTCACTCGGACCAGGTTTAAATTATACTAGGGATGCAAACATATTTCAACAGTAGGAAACCAGCATAACTGGACATATAAAGAACAAAAATCGCAGACAAAATTGATTAGATATGAAAATATAAAGATAGCGTGGTGCTTATATCACTGGACTTAGAGTCAGGAAAGCTTGAGTTGAATCCTGTATTTGAGGCTTAATAACTATGTAATCCTTTGCAAGACACTTAAGCTTGGTGAGCTTAATTTTTCTCATAGAATAAAAATATAAAATAAAAACACTTTTGTCATAGGGTTATTGTACGGATCAAATGGGACAACATATGCAAAGAATTCTGCAAATCTTAAGACTATAAAAGTTAGATATTATTATTTCAATAAATGTTGAAAAAACTATACAAAAGACAAAATGTAATGTTATTCATGTTACATAGTATTAGGTTGTAGTATTATTTGTTTATCTTTTTATTTTAATACATTTATTTATGTAGATGGGGTGTATGCATGTGTGTGTATATAGAGAGTCATGGAAAGGGGCATCAAAGAGACCTTTAACATAATCAATGGGGAATATTTGAAATGAAATGCTTGTATTATCTGCAATAGAGAAAAAGTGGAATTTTCCACAATTTAAATATATAAAAATTAAGAATGTTTCCTCTTCCACTTAACCCCATTTGCCTTGCAAAAACCTAAAAAAAAAAAAAAGAATACTCAAATTCAGTCTTAAATACTTTGTAACTGTGTGACCCTGGGTAAATCACTTAATCTGATTAAAGATATAAATGAAATGGAGAAGGAAATGACAAACCATTCCATATCTTTGCCATGAAAACTCAAAATAGTGCCATGAAGATTCAACTCAAACAAAACAACTAAAGAACACAAATTTTCATATCTCTTTATATCTATGTATACCCATATATGTTGCATGCGTAGTGGAGCAGATATAAGGATCACAGTTTCTTGATTTGACTATATAATTGAGCAGATCCATAATGAAATACACGTGTAAGGAACCTATGTGGTCAGGGCATGCACAGGGTAGGATACACATAAGGAATAAAAATGCATTGCTAGGATGTTTCCTTTGAGAATTCATGTGATCAAGAAACATTCTTAAAGAAACAGTTCAGGGTCTGAACTGATGTCTTCTAATGATATTAAGTGTTTTTTCTCATGTAGTTCCTCCAGGTTTTCTTCTCCATTATAGTTCCTCTCTTAAACCAGATAAGTAATCACTACTACTTTGTGTTTTTGTGGATTCATGATCTCTGCTTAGGAAACAGTTTCCGTGGATTCACAATCTCCTCTCAATGCTTCTATACTTTCACCTACACCACTCATTCCATGATTACAGTCTCCAATGACTACAGCTTTTGGCTTATGAGAAATCCTTAGCAAACTTCCTCTAAGAAGAGGTACTACTATGCTGCCTCCAGTTCTTTTCAAATTGTTATAAAACTTTTGTCCTAAGACCTTCATTCATGGCCTTACACTCTCTGAATCTTGGTTACAGAAACCTTTTTTTTCTCAGGGGCAGGAGATTCTTAGCTCAAGATCAAAAGTTTTTTCATAACAAAGATTTTGTTCCTACATGGTAGGTAATAACGTCAATCTTTAGCTTTCTTTACACTCTTTTTCCTATCCAGTGTTTGAGGAAATTTCCTTTAGGAAACCTCACCAACATTTAAATTGGACATTTCATATGCATTCAGATTTTATCTGTAAACAAAGTATTATTTGCTAATAACTACTAAACAGTTTAGGAAATAGGATCTTATATTTCTAAATGCCAATTGAAGTAGGGGACAACAGACCTTGTATTATAAAAGCAACAGTAATCAAAACTTATATCAGTTTTAATAAAATAGAAAAAATATCAAAGGAATAACATAGATGGGTAAAAGAAAAGCAAAATAAACAGTGGTCTAATGTTTCATACAGCAAATAAATAATTTTCAAGAGGAAGGACTTTCCTATTTACAAGAACTAGAAAAAAATGAACTTTTGGAGAGTAGAAATTGGCTTAGATCATAAAATCTAATATATACTAAATAAACTCAGAATATATAATTTGAGTATAATGATGACACTAAAAATAAGAGATCAATAGTAGGTACATTTTACAATGAAGGCTATAGATAGAATTATTCATAAAGAAAAAAGCTAAAGAAATTCTTAAAAATTCATCATGTCCATTACATAAAATTGAAAATATTTTCATTAATAAAATCAATAGAAATAGAAAAAATAAAAGAAATAATGAAGAAGAAATGTAATGGCATATAATATCACTGATGGTATGCTGATAATCAGGATACCACAGATTTAGTATAAGAATGGTCTCTGAATACTAGCTAATTCATCTCTCCATGTTCCCATTTACATTTTACAAATGAGGAAACCAAACGACCAAGAAGTTAAATGATATAGCATGGGTTAGAAAGATAATAAGTATTTGGAGTTGTATGTTTTGTGTTTATAAATATATACATATAGCTATGTATGTATGTATGTATGTGTGTACATATATAATGAAAGAATATCAATGGTTTTCAAAATGTAAAATAGATAAATCCTTTTATCATATGTTTTAAATAACTAATAGTAAGTAAGAGAAACACAAATCAAAACAACTCTGAGGATAAACTCTTATCTAGCAACTGACAATGCTTTAGCATTTCAACTACATTGAACAGCAATAGGTGACCCAGAGTGCTCTATCCTTTTATCTACTTTCTGTATATTGTCTTCCTTCATTAGATTGCTCTTTGGAGCAACTCTTTGAAGATAGAGATTGTCATTCTTTTCTTTTCATTTTCTATATTAACAAATAGTCATTTAATAATTTTTATTGACCAGAACTGAAAGTAGAAACACTAAAATATGGCAATTGTAATATATAAGGTAAAAGTAAAAAATCAAGTATAGCTTTAAGATTGAAAACCAAAATGACTCAGAGAATGCTGTTAACGTCATGACTATATGAAATTCAGAAGAAAGGTAATTTTGGAGGAAAATATAATGAAATTGCTATTCTATATGTTTTATTTGAGATATGGATATTATAACAAAAGGCAATAAATAATAAGCAGTAGGTAACAAAGGATTAGAAGGAATAAAAGTTAGGTAAGGTACTCTATCTGGGTATCTGGGAATCTGGGAATCATCTTCACAAATCATCTGGGAATTATCTTCACAAATCTCTAAGAGAAATGAAAGGAGAGGGGAGAAAAGTATACTTCAATCTGTGTTCAGACACCATCAGCTCTGTCTCTGGGATGGGTTGCATTTCTTTATCGTAAGTTCATCAAATAATTTTTTCTCACAGTTGCTATTGTTAACGGTATTTCACTCAATTCTATTCCTTCTCACTCCCATTTTTTCTATGCTCTCTCTCCTTTCACCCTGTCCCTTCTAAGAAGTCTGGTATATTTCTACACTCTCCCATGATCTTCTCTCTCCTCTATCACCTATACCCATCTCCCCTCCCTTTGTCTCCTTACTCCCATCCCTTTCCTCTCCTTTTTCCTCCAGGGTAAGATGGATTTCTATACCCAATTGAAAGTATATGTTATTTTCTCTCTAAGTCACTTCTGATGTAAATGAAGCCTCACTCATTCCCCTTTACTTTTTCCCTTCAACTCCAATGCAAAAGTTTTTTCATGATGCTTTAATGTGAAATATCTTAGTCCCTTCTACCTCTCTTTCTCTTTCTCCCAATATATTCCTTTTTTTCCCATTGACTCTATCTTAATACTATACCATTATATTCAGTTTTCTCTGTTGTCTTGATATATATCTGTGCTCTTTCTAACAATTCTTATAAAGAAAAAGCTTCAGATGACTTCCAGGCAAGATGTCAGAGAGAAGCCAGGAACTGTTTTAAGCTTTCCTGGCTTTCCCTCAGAACTAACATGAACTAAGCCTTGTAACAGATTTTGGGATGACAGATCCTATAGAATAACAGAAGAGAACATTTCCCAGCAAGGTCTGTCACAGGGGAATGTGGGTATATCAGGGGCAGACAGCAGAGAACCAGTATATGTGTGGTGGGGTGATGCTGGGAACTAACCTGAGAATAATGGCAGGAACATTTGAACACTGCAGTGGCTCAGAAATCTATCCAACTATCTCAACTGTCATGTCAGCAGCGGGGTCTCCATCTTGCCAGAGTCCCCCTCTACCCTTCCTTCTATTACCTATAGGAAGGCATGACTTTCTCCAGAACAAACACAGAAACAGCCCAAGTGTTAGCTTCAGCACCCAGGTGTGGGCCTTCCCCATTGATGATTATGATAGATTACATTGATTATTAGAAAAAGACTGTATTTTTTGTAGCCTAAGGGCCCAGCCCAGATTGTGCAAGGACAGCCCAGATTCTTCCCCAGGTATAAGGAGTGGACCACTGGCACCAACAACACAGACAATCCAGAAAAAGTTTCTGGTAACCTTTACTTGTCTGCCCACTGAATAACTCCCTCGAGTTCCTAAGTCCAGTGAACAAGGCCTCTAGATATCTTAATACCAAAGGTCTGCAAACCAGCTCCTCCCCAAACACAAAACCATAGGGAAAGGGCCCCAAAGAAAGGAAGACCAGTGTAAAATATGCTTCATTGAATGTTACTTTGGAGATAAGGATACCAACACAGAAAAATGTAGAACTTCAGAGAAGAATATGAATTGGTCTCCAGCCTAGAAAGACTTTGTAGAACACAGAAGAAAGGATTTTTAAAAATCAAATGGAAAAAAGAAACATAAGAAAAAAATTACACTATGCAAGAGAAAATAAACATCTTCCAAGAAAACAAATCCTTTGAATATACAATTGAATAAATGTAAAAATAAACTAATTCTCTCAAAAACACAATTGGGCTAATGGAAAAATACAACAGCTTCTTCAAAATTAGAATTGGCCAATTGAAAAAAGAGAGATGCAAAAAGTAAATGAAGAAAATTCTCTTTAAAAAAAAGAATAGTTGATAGAACACTAGCCCTGGAGTCAGGAGTACCTGAGTTCACATCTGACCTCAGACACTTAATACTTACCTAGCTGTATGGCCTTGGGCAATCCACTTAACCCCATTGCCTTGCAAAAACTAAAAAAATGTTGGAATCTATAGAAACTAATGACTTCATGAGCTATCGAGAATATGTTAAACAAAATGAAAAAGCATGAAAAAAATAGAAGAAAATGTAAAATACCATAGACAAAGCAACTGAGATGGAGAATAGATCTAGAAGAGACAATTTAATTATCATAGGACTTCCTGAAAACCTTGAAGAGAAAAAATACTGTATTACATACTTCAGGATAGAGAGAACGTTAATTGACCTGATGTCCTGGAATCAATGGGCAAAATAGTCAATGAAAGAGTGCATCAATGTCCTCCTGAAAAGGATACTAAATCAAAACATCAAGGAATATTGTGACCAAACTCCAGAATTATCAGATCAAGAGGAAAATCCTGCAAGCTGCCAGAAAGAAACAATTCAAATACCAAGGGGCAGCAGTTAGGATTACAGAGGACTTGGCTGCATTAACATTAAGTGCTTGAAAGGCCTGGAATATGATATTCCAAAGAGTAAGGAAACTTGGATTACAGACAAGAATTCACTATCCAGAAATCTATGCCTACTCATTCAGGGGACAGGATGGATATTTTGCATAATAAGAGATTTACAATCTTTCCTGATAAAAAGACCAGAATTAAACAGAAATTTTAATCTTCAAATCGGAGACACAAAAGGTTCATGAAAAGGTTAACAGGGGAAAAGGAAAAAAAAAAACCCTATGATCCAATGAGATTAAACTGGCTATATCCCCACCTGGGAGGGAAAATGTCATAACTCTTGAGAATTGTAACCTTTTAGAGGAATATATTTATCTAGAAGGAATGGGCATTCATGACAAGTCCATGACTTTGATAGAATGATTTAAAAATTATATCTCATTAAAAAGGGAGGGATAATAAAGAGATGGGAGAAAGGGGGATATTGAATGGGTTAAACTACATTGCATGAAGAGATACAAAGGACCTATTGCAATAAAGTGGAAGAAGGGAGGAGGTGAGAACTGCCTGAATCTTATTCTCATCAGATTTGACTCAAAGAGGGATTAAAACACACACATTAAGTTATCTTATATTTCAAATATTAAGAGCGGAAGGGGAGTGGAGGAAAGGAAGAATAGACAGAAGAAAGGGAAGGAAGAAAGGGGAAAGAAAAAGGAGGGAGTTGGATATAAGTGGCAAGCACACTGAAGGAAGTGTTATTCAGAAGTAAAATACTAGGAAATAGGGATAAGGAATTAGTAATTATAATTTTGAATGTGAATGGGATAAACTCTCCCATAAAATGTAAATGGATAGTAGAGTCAATTAAAAACACAATTCTACAATATACTGCTTGCAAAAAGACATTAGAGTCACAGAGATATATGCAAAGTGAAGGTAAAAGACTGGAGCAGGAAATATTATACTTTAGCTGAAGGGAAAAAGGCAGGGGTAGAAATTCTTATCTCAGATAAAGCAGTTCCCAAAATAGATCTTATTAAAAGAGATAAGGAAGAAAACATATCCTCTTAAAAGGTACCATATATAATGAAGTATTTTCAATA
The DNA here is from genome assembly GCF_037893015.1 of Macrotis lagotis. NCBI lineage: Eukaryota > Metazoa > Chordata > Mammalia > Peramelemorphia > Peramelidae > Macrotis > Macrotis lagotis. Next base: position 89,453,783 of record NC_133662.1, on the reverse strand, counting down.
CTAAATATATATACATCAACCAGTAAAGCATCAAAATTATTAGAGCAGAAGTTGAATGAATTACAGAAAGACATACAGCAAAACTCTACTGGCAGTTCTCAATCTCCCCCCCTCTCAGATTTAGACAAATCTAAACATAAAATAAACAAGAAGGACATTTCAGAGGTGAAAAGAATGTTACAAAAATTGGATATGATATATTTCTGAAGATAATTGAAGGGGAATAGAAAGGAATAATCTTTTTTTATCCTGTGGTGCATTCCACTTACCCCCAAAATGACTATGTATTATAGCATAAAACTACATAATAAAATGCAGAATGGGAAAAATATTGAATGCACCCTTCTCAGACCATGATACAATAAAATTCACATGCAATAAAGGGCCATGGAAAGATTAGGATTGGGATTCTAATTGGAAGTTAAATAAACTTTTAAAGAGTGATGGAATCACACAGCAAATTATAGGAAGTATTAATGATTTCATCCATGACAATGACAATAATGAGACAATATGCCAAAACTTACATGAAAAAACCAAAGCATTTATTAAGTGTTATATTTCTAAATGTGTACATGAATAAAATAAAGAGGAAATCACTGAACTGAAATCAGAGAGTGGAGGAGTGGAGGAGAAGAGTAAATTATGAGGGACTTAAAGTTGATGAATTGCATTTTTTCCTGCATGGAATAATGATACTGATAATATTCAAATGAACCTTTTCATTTAATTAAGCAGTTAGAAGGAGCTTTTATAGTTGAAGTACAGGACAGAGTTAAATTTGGAGATATATTATATTGTAAAAATGGAGTCAATGGCTTAAAAGCAAATGTACTGGGAGTAAGTGAAAGGAGAGGTGGAATAGGCTAAGATATTTCATATTAAAGATATTTTTTGCAATGAATTTTTGCAATGATGTGGAAGGGGGAAGGTGAGGGGGAATGAGGGAACCTTCACTCTCATCAGAAATGGCTCAGAGAGGAAACAGAAACAGCATACACACTCAATAGAGTATAGACATCTAGAGAATAAGGAGAGAAGGGGGACAGGGGGAAGAGGGGGATGTATATGTTAGAGGATAGGGTAGATCATAGGATAGAATAGTCAGATGTAACACATTTTCTTTTTTATTTTTTGCAAGATGCTGGGATTGGGTGGCCTGTCTGGTTCTATGAGGCCAGGTAGTTGCTGTGTCTCTGGGGTGATATGTAAGCTTGAGGCCTCAACCCCAGAGCTGGTGTTCTGTCTGCTGTGACACTCAGCCATCCTCCAGCACATTTTAGAAGAGGGACAGAGTGAAAGGAGAGAGAAAATATAATAGATGGTAAGTAGGGAGGAATGGATGGAGAGAATTAGAATCAACAATAACAACTTTGGAATAATATGGAAGTAACTTCTGTGATGGACTTATAAAGAATGTGATACACCCAAGAGAGAGCTGATGGTATCAGAACACAGACTGAAATGCATTTTTACTTTCTTTTCCTTTATTTCTCATGAGGGTTTTTAGTTTTTTGGGGGAGAAGCAATTATGCTTATTTTTAAATGAGAATATTTTAATAATGTCCAAATAAAAAATGAAGAAGTATTAAAAAAGAATTGTGAAAGAAATAATAAAAAAGCATTAAAAATTATCAAAGAAATTGACAAAACATGCAAAAGAAGATGGCCTAGTCATACTAGATCTAAAATTCTATTATAGAGTATCGGTTATCAAATCTGCCTTGTAGTGGCTAAGAAACAGAGTGGTGGATCAGGGGAATAGATTGGGTGCAAAAATGACACAAGAAATTATTATAGTAATCTAATATTTGATAAACACCAAAATTTCAGCTTCTGGGATAAGAAGATATCTTCGATAAAAATTGCTGGGGAAAATTGGAAGATAGTATTGCAGAAGCTAGGCAATTTTATAATCTATACCAAAATAAGATCAAAATGGGTTCAGGATTTAGACATGAATGATAATCATTATAAGAAAATTGAGTGAGTGGCAGTTGCGAGATCCAGCTTTAGCTGTGGAGTCTTTGGCCAGGGGGAGAAGAGCTATGGGAGGGTGAGCTCCAGCAGAATCTCAGAGCACTCCTGGAGAACAACCAGATGGGCCAGGGACCTGAACTCCATACTTTCAGCAGAGTCCTTTGCCCACAACAAACAATAAACAACCCCCCCCTACCACACCCCCTCAGGGCAGCAGAGCTCACTGAACAGAAAGAGATGAACTCCCAGCTCCAAGGCCCAATCCAGTTTTCAAGGTCAACTCAGACCCTGTTCCTGAGGACCTCACTCCAGAGAAAGCAACCAGAACTCCCCACTGGCTGGCCCTTGGAATACTAAGCCAAGTGAACAAAGCCCCTGATCCTCAAAAGCAAACCTCTGAGAGCCAGCACTCCCCCCCCAATACAAGATGAAAAAAAGTCTAGAGAAAAGGGAGGCCCATGGAGAAATACTTAGAAGAGACAGATCCCATAGAAATCTAGCACTGCTGAGGAGAATATGAACTGGTCTCCAGCTCAGAAATAAGGAAGGAGTTTAAAAATCAATTGGAAAAATTGAGAAAAGGAACTCAAGAGAAAATTAACATGTTGCAAGAGAAAATTAACATCTACCAACAAGAAAACAAATCCTTGGGAAAAAAAACAATTGGACAAATACAAAGTGAGATTAACTCTCTCAGATATTCAATTGGCCAAATGCAGAAAAGAAAAATGATTCTTTCAAATCCTCAATTGGGCAAATAAAAAAAAGAAAATGATTCCCTCAAATTATCAATTGGGCAAATGCAAAAAGGAAATGATTCTCTCAAAACTACATTTGGGCAAATAGAAAAGTCCTTCAAAAATAGAATGGATCAACTAGAAAAGGAGTAGGAAAAGGTAAAGGAAGAAAAATCTTCTCTAAAAAAAGAATGGAATTGACAGAAACTAATGACATTATGAGACAACAAGATTGCATTAAACAAAACCAAAAGATCGAAAAAATAGAAAAAAATGTAAAATACCTCATCAGCAAAACCACTGACCTTGAGAATCAATTGAGAAGTGAGAATTGGATAATGATTGGCCTTCCTGAGAACACTGAAGAGAAAAAAAAAAAAAAGCCTGGATGTAATATTACAGAATTTAGTGATGGGAAATTGCCCTGATAACATGGAACCAGAGGGCAAAATAGTTATTGAAAGACATCTTAAAATGAAAACATCAAGGAATGTTGTGGCCAAATTTCAGGACTATCAGATAAAAGAAAAAATTCTGCAACCAGCAAGAAAGAAAAAAATTAAATACCAAGAAGCCACAGTAAGGATTATGCAGGACCTGGTTGAGCATTAAGGTGGAGCATTAAGGGATCAAAGGGCCTGGATTGAGATATTCCAAAGAGCAAAGGAGCTTGGAATGCAGCCAAGAATCCACTACCTGACAAAGCTGAGCATTTCATATGGAAGGCTTTCCTTTCCAGGGAAAAAGATGGACATTTAATGAATTGGGAGACTTCCAGGATTTCATAATGAAAAGATGAGAGCTAAATAGAAAATTTGGACATCAAACAGGAGGCTGAAGATACCATGAAAAGGCAAAAAAAAAAATCAAACAAACAAAAACTGCTATACAATAAAATGAAACTGGCTATATACCCACTTGGGAGAAAGAATCTCATAACTCTATAGAATTATAACTCTAATACAGAGAATATACATAGCCAGAAGTGATGGAAACTCATAAATTTTCTATGATTCAGAAAGAATGATTTTAAAAACAATATCTCCTTAAAAAGTGAGGAAGTAAGAAGAAGGGAAGTTGGAGGGAGCCTGAATGGGATAAATCTCATTATATCAAGAGGTACAAAAGACCTATTGTAAGAATTTTCATCTCAGCAGACTTGGCTTAAAGTTAACTTAGATACACTTAATCAAGTCAAGAAACTTATCTTACCTTTCAAGCATTAAATGGGGGAAAGGGGGGAGGGGGCGGGAAGAGTGAGAAAGAGAGGGACTAATGGAATGGAAGAAGGGAAAAGAGGGGGAAAAGGGGGAGGGGGTCGATTTAACAGGACAAACACACTGAAGGGGCAGTATTCAGAAACAAAACACTGGGGAATATGGATAAAGGGAAAACAAGGGGAAAATAGAAACAGAAGGAATATAGCATGGAGGGCAATACATAGTTAGTAATTATAACTTTGAATGTGAATGGGATAAACTCTCCCTTAAAGCATAAACAGATAGCAGAGTGGATTAAAAACCAGAATCCTATAATATGCTTATTATAAGCAAATCATTTGAAGCACAGAGATACATATAGATTAAATGGAAAAGCTTGGAATGAAATATATTTTGATTCAGCTGAAGTGAAAAAAGCAGGGGTAGCAATCCTTCTCTCAGGCAAATCAGCTGCAAAAATAGATATCTTTAAAAGAGATAAGGGAGAAAACTATATCCTCCTAAAAGATACCAAAGACAATAATTTAAACTCTAAATATGTATGCACCCAATGTGACAGCATCCAAATACTTAGAGAAGTTGAAAAAGCTACAAGAAGACATAGACAGCAAAACTCTACTAGTGGGAGACCTCAACCTCCCACTCCCAGGTTTAGATAAATCGAATTAGAAAATAAAAAAGAAGGAAGTTAAGGAGGTAAATAGATTGTTAGAAAACCTAGATATGATAGACCAATGGAGAATTGAATGGGGATAAAAAGGAATGTATTTTTTGTTCTGAAGTACATGGTACTTCCACAAAAAATTGACCATATACTATGGCATGAAAACCTAATGATCAAGTGCAGAAAGGCAGAAATAGTGAATATATATTTCTCAGATCATAATGCAATAAAAATCATATGCAATACTGGGCCAGGGAAATACAGACCCAGAGCTAATTAGAAATGAAATAACTTCATTTTAAAGAATGAGTGGATCAAGCAACAAATTGTAGAAAGAATTAATTATTTCATCCTAGATAATGACAATAATGATACAACATACCAAACCAATGGGATACTCTCAAGGTGACTGTTGGGGGATATTTTATACATTTAAATGCTTACATGAATAAATTATAGAAAGAAGAAATCAATGAACTGTATATGCAACTAAAAAATTAGAGAAAGAACAAATTAGAAACCACCACTTAAATACCAAATTAGAAAATCTAAAAATTAAGGGGGAAATTAATAAAATCAAAAGCAAGAAAATAATTGAACTAATAAATAAAACCAAGTGCTGGTTTTAAGAAAAAAAAACCTATAAAATCGATAGACCTCTGGTCAATATGATTAAAAAAAAGAAAGAAGAAAACCAAGTTGATAGTATCATAAATGAAAAAGGCGAACTCACCACCAATGAGGAAGAAATTAAAGTAATAATTCAGAATTATTTTGCTCAACTATATGCCAATAAATTTGACAATCTAAGTTGCCCAGATTAAATGAATAGGAAATTAAAAAATTAATTTACCTTATCTAAGAAAAAAAAAATTCCACAAACAATTATTGAACTCCCTAAGAAAAAATCCCCAGGGTCAGATGGATTCACAAGTGAATTTTTCAAACATTTAAGGAATCATTGGCTTCAATTCTACATAAACTCTTTGGAAAAATAGTTGAAATCGGAACTCTGCCTAACTCTTTCTATGACACCAATATGGTGCTGATACCTAAACCAGGAAGACTTAAAACAGAGAAAGAAAATTATAGACCTATCTCCCTCATGAATATAGATGTAAAAATCTTAAATAAAATCTTAGCAAAATGATTACAACAAGTTATCACTAGGATAATACATTATGATCAAACAGGATTTATCCCAGGAATGCAGGGTTGGTTCAATATTAGGAAAACTGTTAGTATAATTAACTATATCAATAACATACCTATCAGAAATCATATGATCATATAAATATATGCTGAAATAGCTTTTGATAAAATACAGGACCCATTCCTACTAAGAACACTAGAGAGTGTAGGAATAAACGGTTTGTTCCTTAGAATAATATGCAGTAACTATCTGAAACCATCAACAAGCATTATATGCAAAGGAGATAGTCTAGAAGCATTCCTAATAAGATCAGGGGTGAAACCAAACTTTCTTTTCAGCTCTGGTCATTTTAACAGAAAGTCTGAAATTCCCTGATTTATTATAATGTCCCCTTTTTCCCCCAGAAGAGGATATACGGTTTTGCTGGGTGGTTGTTTCTCGGTTGTAATCCAAGCTCTTTTGCCTTCCAGAATATCATATTCCAAGCCCTATGGGCCCTTTATGTAGATGCTGCTAAATCCTGTGTAATCCTGACTTTAGTGCTACAGTTTTTGAATTGTTTCTTTCTGACTGCTTGTAATATTTTCTCTTTGATTTCATGGTTCTGGAATTTGGCCATAATATTTCTATAATAGTATGTACATTTTCATGAGAAACTTCCTTAATATCAGAGAACAACAATATGAAATAGCTCTTGAAAGAATCCATTGATCACTCCTAGAAAGAGATCCCCCAAATTCTAAAGAATATTCCACTAAATTTCAGAACTTTCAACTGAAAGAGACTAAAAAAAGACAAAATTTAATTAGCAATTAGGTTTATGCAATATACTTGTCATTTTCAATATTAAGGGCTCTGAGGGCCTAGAATGTGATATTCAGAGGGTAAAGTATCTTGTATTACATTCACGAATATTCTTTCAGGGGAAAAGATGACTTTTCAACAGAATAGAGGGCTTTCAAATTTAACTAAGTAAAAATACCAAAATAGAACAGAAATTTTGATCTTCTGTTACAAGAATCAAAGAATGAGTAAAAAGGTAAATGGACGAGAGAGAAATTTTTGCTAAATATGGAGAATTGTATTTCTCTCAGGAAAATTGAAAGTAACAGTGGTTTTGTCTATGCAAAAGCATTTTATTTTAATGTAATCAAAATTGTTTACTTTGTTTTTAGTAATGGTCTCCATCTCCTCCTTGATCATAAGCCATTTCCCTTTCCATAGATCTTACAGGCAAACTACAACTTGATCTCCTAGTTTGCTTATAAAATTGCTTTTTATGTCAAAATCCTGTATCCATTTTTATCTTATCTTAATACAGGGTGTGAGGTGTTTGTCTAATCCAAGTTTCTGCCATATTAACATCCAATTTTGCTAACAATTTTTATAGAATAGAGAGCTTTTATCTCAATAGCTGAACTCTTTGGGTTTATCAAACAGCAGATTACTATAATCATTTCCTGCTATTAGACCTGGTTTATTCCATTGATCCACCACGCCATTTCTTAGCCAGTACCAGACAGTTTTGATGACTGATACTTTATAATATAATTTTAGATCCAATAAGGCTAAGACACCTTCTTTTGCACTTTTTTCATTAATTTCTTGGAAATTCTTGACTTTTAATTTCTCCATATGAATTTACATACAATTTTTTCTTACTCATTAAAGAAATTTTTTGGAATTTTGATTTGTAGGGCCTAAACAAGTAGTTTAATTTTGATAGAATTATCATTTTTATTATATTATTTCAGCCTTGACATGAGCAGTTGATATATGCCTAGTTATTTAAATCTGATTTGATTTATGTGAGAAGTGTTTTGTAATTGTTTTCAAAAAGGTTCTGAGTCTGCCATGGCAAGTAGACTCCCAGGTATTTTATATTATCTGAAGTTTGAATGAGATTTCTCTTTCTAATTCTTTTTGATGCATCTTGCTAGTCATATAAAGAAAAGTTGAGGATTTATGAGAGTTTATTTTATTCGCTTCTGCTTTGCTAAAGTTGTTAATTATTTCTAGTAGTTTTTTAGATGATGTTTTGGGATTCTCTAGGTATACCATCATGTTATCTGCAAAGAGTAAGAGTTTTTTCTCTTCCTTCCTAATTCTAAATCCGTCGATTTATTTTTCTTCTCTTATTGCTGAAGCTAACATTTAAAATACAATATTGATTAGTTGTGGTGGTAATGGGCATTCTTGTTTCACCCCTGATCTTATTGGAAATGCTTCTAGACTATTACCATTACATATAATGCTTGTTGATGATTTCAGATAGATACTGCTTATTAGTTGAAGGAACAATCCATTTATTTTTATGCTCTCTAATGACTTCATTAGGAATGGGTGCTGTGTTTTTCAAAAACTTTTTCATTATCTATTGATATAATCATATGATTTCATAGGTTTGTTATTGATATAATTAATAATACTAACAGTTTTCCTAATATTGAACTAACCCTGAATCCCTGGGGTAAATCTTACTTGGTCATAATATATGATCCTAGTGATAACTTGTAATCGATTTGCTAAGATTTTAAGATTTTTGCATCTATATTCATCAGGGAGATATGTCTAAAATTTTCTTTCTGTGTTTTAACTCTTTCTGGTTTAGGTATCAGCACCTGATTGGTGCCATAGAAAGAGTTAGGCAGAGTTCCATCTTCACCTCTTTTTCCATAGAGGTTATATTGAATTGGAACCAATTGCCCTGTAAAAGTTTATTAGAATTCATTTGTGAGGGGCAGCTTGATGACACAGTGGATAGAGCACCGGCTCTGGATTCAGGAGTACCTAGGTTCAAATCAGCCCTCAAACACTTAATAATTACCTAGCTGTGTGGCCTTGGGCAAGTCACTTAACCCCATTTACCTTGCAAAAACTAAAAAAAAAAGAATTCACTTGTGAATCCCTCTGGCCCTTGAGATTTTTTTTTCTTAGGGAGTGCCATAATGGTTTGTTGAAATTCTTTTTCTGAGATAGGGGTAATTAGGCAATTGATTTCCTCTTCATTTAAACTGGGTAACTTATATATCTAAATATTCACCCATTTTACTTAGATTATTAAATTTATTTGTGTAAAGTTGGACAAAATAATTCTGAATTATTATTTTAATTTCCTTCTCATTAGTGGTGAATTTACCTTTTTCATTTATTATACTAGGAATTTCTTTTCTCTTTTTTCAATTAAATTGACCAGAAGTTTATCAATTTTATTGATTTTTTTTGAAAACCCAACTCTTGTTTTTATTTATTAGTTCAATAGTTTTCTTTCTTTTGATTTCATTAATTTCTCCTTTAATGTTTAGAATTTCTAATTTGGTATATAGTTGGGGGCTTTTAATTTGTTCTTTCTCTAATATTTTAGTTGAATATTTAGTTCATTTATTTCTTTTTTCTTTAATTTATTCATGTAAGCATTTAAAGATATATCATCTGACAGTTACTTGAGTGTATCACATAGGTTTTGGTATGCTGTTTCATTTTGTCATTATGTAGAATAAAATAATTATTTCTTTCTATAATTTGTTGTTTCATCCACTCATTCTTTAAAATGAGGTTATTTAGTTTCTAATTAGTTGTGGGTCTATATCTCCCTTGCCCAGTATTGCATGTGATTTTTATTGTATTATGATATGAGAAAGATATATTCACTATTTCTGCTTTTCTGTAATTGATCATTAAGTTTTATGGCCTAGTTCATTGTTAGTGTTTGTTTAAATGCTACATGGGTATTGCACAATAAAAATGGATGTTCCTTTCTATCCCTATTAAATTTCCTCCATAAGTGTATCATGTCTAGGTTTCCTAACAATCTATTTACCTCTTTAACATCCTTCTTGCATATTTTATGGTTGGATTTATCTAAATTTGAGAATGGGTGTTTGAGGTATCCCACTAGTAGAGTTTTGTTGTCTATGTCTTCATGTAACTCTTTCAAGTTCTCCTCTAAGAATTTGGATGCTATACCATTAGATGCATATATATTTAGTATTGAAATTTCTTTATTGTATATGGTACCTTTTAGGAGGATATAGTTTCCTTACTTATCTCTTTTAATGCTATCTTTTTTGCAGCTGCTTTCTAAGAGATAAGCATCGATACCCCTGCTTTTTTCACTTCAACTGAATCAAAATATACTTTATTCCAACCTTTTAGCTTTACTCTGTATGTATGTCTCTGCTTCAAATGAGTTTCTTGTAAGCAATATATTGTAGGATTCTCATTTTTAATGCACTCCACTTTCACTTTTGTTTTAAGGGAAAGTTCATCCCATTCACAATCAAAGTTATAATTATTAACTCTTTATTGTCCTCCATGCTATCTTCCCTCTGTTTGTATTTTCCCCACCTTTTTCACTTTATCCATATCCTCCCAGTATTTTATTTATGGATATCATCCCCTTCAGTGTGTTTTCCCTCATATATCCAACCCCTATTCCTTTCCTTTCCCCTTTCCATTGGCCTATTCTTCATTCTCTTCCTTCTGTTAGTTCCCCTTCAATTCCTACCTCCCTTTCCCCCCTTGTAATACTTTAAAGGTAAGATAAGTTTTTTAACTTAACTGAGTGTATGTATGTATGTTAAATTTGAGCCAAATTTGATGAGAGTAAGATTCAGGCAGTTCTCACCTCCTCCCTTCTTCCCCTCACTAACAAAAGGTCCTTTGTACCTCTTAATGTAATGAGATTTACCCCATTCATTCTCCTCCATCCTACCATCTCTTTACTGTTCTCCCTTTTTATGCAGGTATTGTTTTGAAATCATTCTATCTGAGTCCCAGAAAAGTCATGAGTGTCCATCACTTCTGGATAAGTAAAGTATATTATCTCTAATAGAGATACTATTCTCGAGAGTAATGAAAGACTTTCGCCCAGGTAGGGATTTAGCTAGTTTCATTTTGTTGGTTTGCATGTTCACAGGTAAGTCATGAGTGTCTATCACTTCTGGCTAAATATATTCTCTCTAATAGAGCTAAATTTCTCAAGAGTTATGAATATATTTCTCCCAGGTGAGAATAGAGCCAGTTTCATTTTATTGGATAGCAATTTTTTTCTTTACCCTTTTTAAATCTTTTCATGTGTCTCTTGAATCTCCTGTTTAATGGACAAATTTTCTATTTAGCTCTAGTCTTTTCATCAGGAAGAGATGGAAGTCTCCCATTTTGTTAAATTTCCATGTTTTCCTTTTGAAGATAAGACCCAGTGTTTATGGTAGTGGATATTGGCTGCATTCCAAGCTCCCTTACTCTACAGAATATATCATTCAAGACCCTTCCCTCCCTTAAGGTTGATGGAGCCAGGTCCTGCAAAATGCTTACTGTGGTTCCTTGGTATTTAAATTGTTTATTTCTGTCTGCAGGTTTTTTTTTCCTTTTATTTGATAGTTCTTGAATTTGGGCACAATATTCCTTTGTTTTTCATTTTAGCATCCCTAGACTGATATATTCTTTCAATAACTATTTTGCCCTCTGTTTTCTTGATATCCAGGCAGTTCTCCATCTCTAAATGCTGTAATATTAGGTCCAGTCTTTTTTTTTTCCTCTTCAATGTTTTTTTTCCTTGGGTTGTCTCTACTTGGTCTGTTCTCGAGGTCAGTGTTTTTGCTGATGAGGTATTTTACATTTTCTTCTATTTTTTGATCTTTTGGCTTTGTCTAAAATAATCTTGTTGTCTAATAAAATCATTAGTTTCCACAGATTCCATTCTTTTTTTAAGAGAAGAATTTTCTTCATTTATCTCTTGCAACTCCTTTTCAACTTGGTCAATTCTATTTTTGATGTTGTTTTCCAATTGCCCAAGTGTAGTTTTGAGAGAATTACTTTCTCTTTGCATTTGCCAATTGAGGATCTGAGAGAATTATAATCATTTTTTATTTGTCCAATTATATTTTCCAAGGATTTGTTTACTTGTGAGATGTTAATTTTCTCTCTCTTTAAAATTTTTTATTTTTATTTTTTTTAAAGGCAAATGGAGTTAAGTGGCTTGCCCAGGGCCACACAGCTAGGTGATTATTAAGAGTCTGAGGCTGGATTTGAACTCAGGTACTCCTGATTCCAGGGCCAGCATTCTATCCACTGTGCCACCTAGCAGCCCCAGTTAATTTTCTCTTGTAAGGTGTTAATTTTCTCTTCAGTTTCTTTTCTCAAATTTTTTCAATTGATTTTTGAACTTCTTCCTGATTTCTTCAAGGAAATCTTTCTGGGCTGCAAACCAATTCACATTCTCCTCAGACGTTCTTAGGTTTCTCTGGGTTAGGATCTGAGCCTTCACATTCATTCTTATGGACCCCTCCTTTGCTGACCTTTTTTTTTTATTTTCCTAGGATCTTGTGTTGGAGGGGCTGGCACTCAGAAGTTTGCCTTTGAAAATGCTAGAGGCTTTGTTCACTTGGCTTGGTAACTCCAAGTGGGCCAGCTAGTAAGGTGTGCTGTTTGCTTTCTCTAGAATGTTTGAGGACTAGGCCTGGAGGGAATGAGAAGCAGCAGCATAATCTTAATTATTCTTGAATAATGTGGGCTGAACCCTGGGGTAGATTGTCATTCTCCCTTTCAGCTGAGCAAGCTCACCTGAGCCTTAGGGGGTAGGGACGAGGATTTTACTGCTTATTCTGAGGTGAGGACACAGCAAGTTATGGAGTTCAGGGCACCAAAGTCCAGAAGGTCTGTTTCCAACTCTACTCTGCCAATCTGTGCTGGAACTCTCCCTCCATTCTGGCTGGGACTCAACAGACCTCCACTCCCCTTGCCAAAGATTCCATGGCTAAAGTTGGTCCTGGGACCTGATGTTCACCAAAACCTCCATGGCTATGGCCAGTCCTCTGGCTTCACCCTGCCCTTGCTGGATATCTGCTTTTCATTCCTAGTTCACCCACAGCCTCCTGAGGCAAACCTTTTGGGAGGTGTGCTTCTCTAAGCTTCATTTTCTGGGTTTTGTTGATCGAATTTCTGTTAAGATGTTTCTTTCATTTTAGTGACAGTGCCTGTATTTTCTCAGTCAACTTGCCTGGAAGTCCTATTTTCAATTTTTAAAATATGTTTTATGTATTTTTCCTCATATGGTATTTTTCCCTTTATGATTTGATTTTTCTTTCATTCCATGATTAATATGAATGTATATTTAACATAGTTGTACATGTATAATGTAAATTAAATTTATTTCTACCAGGGGGAGGAAAGAGGGAATGAGAAAAATGGGAAACTCAAAACCTAATAAAAATGTTTGTTGAAAATTATCTTTATGCAAAGTGAACCATAGTCATATGAAAAATTGCTCTAAATCATTACTTATTAGAGAAATGCAAATTAAAGCATCTCTGAGGTACTACCTCACACCTCTCAGACTGGCCAATATGATCAGAAAGTACAGTGATCAATTTTGGAAGGGATGTGGGACATCTGTGACGCTAATACATTGTTTGAGTTGTGAACTCATCCTACCTTTCTGAAGTGCAATTTGGAATTACATACAAGGGGCAACAAAAATGTGCACACCCTTTGATCATTGCAATACTACTGTGTCTATACCCTTAAAAGATTGTGAAGAAAGGTAAAAATATCACTTCTTGTAGGTATCAAATAAAGATAGACTAACCCGGCCTAAGGAGAGGTAAGTGATCAAGCTGATACTGCCAGGAAAAAGGAGAAATTGTGGTATGGGACATGGAATGTTCCCATAATAAGACAATGCTTTCTTTTCTCATTGATTAATTCATTAAGTGATATTTCTAAGCATGAGTGTCATCTGAAAATTAGAAATGTAGGAGTGAAAATTACATCTCTAAGAATATTTAAGTAGGATAAAAAAGGGGGGGATCTAAATTATAGCCTTTAAGTTCTTCCTCACAAAAGATATAGATAGATTACAAAATCACCCAATGATTGTAGAAGTCTTCACACTGGTGAATAGATTACATAATTGAAAGAGTTAGAGCTTGGGAATAAAGAAATTTTCAACTTTTGGCTACTGCTGAAAGGGAAAATGTTCAGTTCTTGATTCTCTTCAACAATGAGGTAGATTTGAGAAAGAATTAAATGTGATCAAGGTACATTACATAATTTTATATAAATGGATTCTGACTCAGAGGTTATTAAAAATATTCATAGTGGCATTTCATTTATTGTTATAAAAAGAAAAAAGTACTTACTCTATGATTTTGGAAATACCTTAGTAAATACTCATATAGGTATATTGAACACCACAGATGTGAAGATTTTAGGGGGAAATAGGAAGATGTGTTTAAACTGATGTGGCACTAGTAAGAAAAAAGACAAAGAGAATTATATATTATAAAAGATAAAAATTAAGAATTCATATCAATGTAATGGTCAATTTTTATTTGTAGGAACAGTGGGAAAGGCTATGGAAAAGAATGAAATTAGTAAAGCATTGCATGATTATTAGATACTGTAAAGTTTCCATTACTTAAAAGGAAAATTATTGAGAATAGTATCAATGTTCATTTAAAATGTATGCTTGCTTTCTTCTTTTAAAGTTTAGTTAAAGATGGTTATAGCATCCTTTTGAAAAATGGGGCAGAATTTATTCTCCAGGAAAAAATGAGAATATCAAGGAAGCTGAATTCATAATGCAATGCTAGGAATGTTATTGTTAGCAAAATTATTTCCTTTCCTTTCCTTTGTTCTTTTTCCATGCAAAATTGAATTCACTTCAGATACTCTTATACAATGTAGTTCATCAGAGATTACCAAAAAAACCATTCAAAACACAATTTCAAAAGCACAGTTTGGAGCACTAGTATGGACATAGTAAATATCAAATATTAATACTTGCCATGATATACTCTATGTAACCCCAGAATTAGATTCAAAGAAAAACTTTCTGCTTCAACTAATGAGACAAAAATTATACACATTAAAAGAGGATAAAGAGGAAATAAGCAACATTAACTTCAAATGCTGAAACAGTAAACATCCAGATGCTTTAACTAGGTGAATCTGACAACCATAATAATGTGTATACAGTATATTGAAAAAGTGGTGATAATTTGGGCACATAAAGATGCTAAAAATGAAGTCCAAAGTGAAAGCAAATGATAAAAATACAAAGGAGAAATGTTGTTTGTGTCTGCATCAATAACGGTTTTAATGATTGTGCTTTTAGTTCATTAAGTTAAAAAGTAAAAAAAAAATGAAACCAATCAGATGATATCTAGCTGCTTAACGTAAAAAATATATCTTCCATCATTCAATGCCATCTTACTTTGTCAAAAAGTTTAGCAAAGATACATTAAATCCCATCAAAAACCATTAGAAAAATATTTTTAAAACACCTACTTTCTGCTAGGGTGTATTGCCTAAAATCAGATTAAAAAAATAAAAAGTTTCAGAAATTTTCTCTGTTGGAATTTAAGCATTCTACTGAGATGCTAAAAGCAAACCTATATGAGAAGAGAAGGAAATGGAAATATAGAGATAAATGACAGTTCCGGACATGTGCAAATGACTTTTAAATGACATTATGAGATTTATTAATGAGCAAGTAAATATAATTTAAATTATTGCTAAAGAAGGTGCAATGATAGATCATAATACATTGAGATGAGTAGAAGAATGGCTATAAGGTCTTTTTGTCCCCTTTTGCTACCTGCTACTAGTACGATTTTATTTTATAGGTTCTGTTGTTGTGTATTTCATTTAAAGAATTTCTTTTTCTTCTCTATAACATTAAATGCTTTAATTAATTAAATAGCTAGTCATATTTTTTCAGTTGAAATTTTGATTTTACTTCTATATAACTGTTCCCTCTCAAAGTCTTTTATAAGGAAGTTTGACATGCAATTATTATTGTCACAACTTAAATATTATTTTTGATCTTAGATAATTTGTTTCCACAAATAAATGGAGTTTTGGAGAATTTTGTTCAATTTGATTATTATTCATATAGATTAAAGAATATTTTATTTTTAGGTCTTGCAAGGCAATGGGGTTAAGTGGCTTGCACAAGACCAAACAGCCAGGTATTTATTATTTGAGGTCGGATTTGAACTTAGGTACTCCTGATTCCAGGGCCAGTGCTTTATCCACAGTGCCACCTAGCAGCTCAACTAGAGAATATTATTGTTCCCAAACATCCTATCCATATTCTTTGATCAAATTTAAATTTGTTTGATTGAGAGGATTTCTATTTCTTTAAGTAATATGTTAAAGATAAAAATTATTCCATGTCCCATACCACATAGAAATTACCTCCTACTTCATCCTCTTTTCCTCAAGTTGCTCAATCTTCTAATGATCTAAAGGAAGTTTAGTAAGTTTGAAATGTCCTGCAATAGATAATCACTCCAGTGATAGTTCCATGATTGATGGACAGGCTAGCTTTTTTTCTTTCTATTTATCTTTCTATGAAAGGCCTCCTCAAAAAACCGTCAAATGCCTTCCCTGGGAGTGTTGATATTCTGTCCATTACCAATTATTTTCATTGATGTAGTGTTCACAGTTTGTGGATACTGAGCCTCTCACCCAAAGAAACATGTGAATAAGGATAATGCTTTGGATTGACAGATAAGTCCAAATTTATTTCTTGAGATTAGAAGATGACCCCAATCACTTTACTTTGAGCTTTTTGATCTGATCGGTAGTGTTGGCTGTCAAAAATAACAGCAACAAAATAATGCCTTCAAAATTGTCTTCTATTATTACCTAATAGATGCAATGCAATCTCTAATTGAGAGAATTCCTGTCAAAGTGTTGAATGTAGGCATTTCAATTGAACTTGTATTAATTTGTTTACTGAAAAGTATTTTTCAAAAAAATATCTTTGCTAAGAGCAAGGTAGAATCATCAGTTGCTAACTTGAGATACATATTGACACTATTATTATTACCATGTTGTAAAAATGGAAATCCTTTGGAGGTGTTACCAATGTAAGAACCATCTCAAATTAAAATTTAAAAAAAGAAAGCAAGCATACATTTTCAATGAACAAATGAAGGAAGAAGTAGTAATATAATAACTAGACCTGAAATTTTATATGATCAGTAATGACAATGTGTGTGACTGCATTATGGCATAAAGTGAACCCACTGGGGGGAAAGCAGAATTTGTATTTCAATAATTGAATCATTATAGTACAGATATCTAGAAGTAAAACCTGAAAAGGGAAGGGAAGGCAGGGAGTGAAAAGGAGAGGAGGAGAGGAAAAAAAGAAAAAAAAAAGATAGCAAGGAAGAAAAGTAGAGGGAAATGAGTAAAGGAGAGAGAGGGAGAAAAAAAAGGAAGTACCAAGGAAGAAAAGAATGAAGGAGGAAGAGAAGGAAGGAAAGAAGAAATAGAATAAGGAAAATAGCAAAAGTACTATGTGATATTAATAAGTGGAATAACATTTTCATTATGTCATTAATAATATCATAAATAGTTCTCAGAAGATTTTTTGGTTTCATAATCATATTGCTTATTCCAATTAAAAGAGGATATTCTTTAATCTTTAAGATACTTACTGTGTTCGCCTCTGAAACATTGTGAAGCAAAAGGAGGATTTAAATGACTTCTCAAAAATAAAGAAATACTGTTGTGGCATAAAATTTATTGGACCCCCTTTGTCTTGATTGCCTTCTTTGAAATTCATCGTTATTGACCCTGACCGATGACTGATTTGGTGCTTGATTGAGCTCCTCACCACATGCTTCTTAATATGTTGGACTGATTACCTACCTAGATATTGCCCCTGGGCCATTACATTAAGAATGTATGGATTGCATATTTTAGGCATTCATAGTCTAGAGGTAAAGTTAGTTGGGTTTTATTTCCACAGATATAAAGTTGAATGTCCTCTGGAAATTTTTTTTCTCACCCCTTCATTTGCCAAAGATTACACAGAAAACATCTCTTTTTCCATATTTTTTAATCATGAGTGGGCCCTTTTCAGAAGTGTTAGCCTTTCCATTCATCCTTGTACCATTACTGATTTTATAGATTTGTGGACATCATAATTAGTTGAGAGTGAAAAGGTAGCTGACCTGACCAATTACTAAATTTTTATGCTATCATGAATATGGATATCTAAAGTGGTCATCCCATTGTCTCATCTGGTGGCTCTTTAAATCAGGGAAAAGTTTAGTAATATAATAAGAAAACCAAAAAAGTTAAAAAAAAAACAATGAACGATCCCCCTGCTTTCAAGGAATTTACATTGTTATATGGAAGAAACCACAAAAAATAATTAGGTACTTAGAAGATACATAAATAGCAGGTTAGTGTATTTTTTCACAATAATATGCATAAGTACATTTTATTTTTTCCTTAAAACAGTATACATGTGATCAAAACTTATGTCCAAGTCAAATTTCATTTATCTGGATTATAATTTGGCTTATAAAAAAGAATATGAATGCTCATTGATCAAAATTATTTCCCCCAAATCATAATTTTTCTATGTCAGCTTTCTCCAAAGTACACATGAGATTTGAGAACTTAAAGATTTCTCTATGATTTTTAAAAGTATTAATAAATACACTTCAATATATTTGCTTTGATGTTACGATTGATGCTATGCATTTAATAAAATTATTCTGAGAAAGGGTACATAGCTTTGACCAGATTGCTAGAGGATACAAGACAGAAAAATAAATAGTAAAAAAGATCCTTGGAACCATATTATATCCCCTCCCCACCCCCCAGCTCCCCACTCAGTTGTCTTGCTAGGGGGAGAAAGGAGTGGTGCTTTCTGCAATGAAACTTGCTTTGTGACTGTGGTAGGGTTTAGATTATAACTATTTTGAGCTACTGTAATCCAGTTCAGAAGACTAAAACTTGAGAAGGTTCAAAATTGGGGACTTTAGGGCAGCTAAGATGGCAGGTAAACGTAACATGATCCCTGAGCTTTTTCCTACCAAAGATAAATGAAGGCTCTACTCTGATATTCACAGTACAGATCCCACCAAGAAAAAGAGAAGATTTAAAGAATTTTTCAACTTTAGACATCATGGAGGATGTTCAATGAAGGTCTGTTTCTTTGGGGGAAAAGGGGAAGTAAATCCCTAGAGGTTTTTAATCACGGCGCAATCCAGGTCCCGATAGCTTAAAGCAGCAGAGGTCCTGGCAACTAAAGAGAATATTAAAAATTGTTGGAACGGAGTGGAATAGAGAATGTTGAACTATGATGGGTGAAGTTTCAAGTGCAGCTTTGTTAGAGAAAAGCCTAAATATTATCTTTCTAAGAGATAATAGGAATTTGATCTTTCTTCCCACATTTTGACCAGTGGATCTCACACCTTTGGGATCATGACACAAATTCTGGGATTTATGTCACAGAATCAACTTTAGGAAGCACTGGGTTAGTTGATGTTTCAAGTCCCTTCTAAATACCTGTGATTGTGAGAGATGTATTCATTTCACTTGTGGGTTTGGACAACCTCATAATAAATAAAAACAAAAAAAAAAACTTAGGTCAAAAGAATATGTTGTCCTAATAGAGGGAAGAGTAGAATATTCCCCTCATCATGAAGATACATGCTGTAGTTCTCTCATTTTTAGGAAATGCTGAAAAATATTTTATAACTCCCCCCCACATGTTTTCCAAAGTATCCTTATAATACATGACACAAAATTAACATTTATGTCTACTGTTATTTTTCCTTCAAGCAAAACAAAAGTTATTTTAAGTTTTCCTAGAGCATGAAATAGGAAAGGCTATGACATTATGTTTTTGACAAAATACTCCAAAAGAATATAGCAATGCTACTCAACAATTGCACCATTCTCTTACCTGAAAGAATTCCTATGTTCATTAGCTGAACAACTTCCATTACACAAAATGACAACAGTGTTTCTAGATATTTGAAATTTATAATAGGAATATTTCCTTGTTTTTGCATTTAGTTCATTTTATCTTAACTTCAAAATTAAATATTAATTAAAAAGTTACATAAAGTAATTTTAAAAAATGATGCCCAGACATTTTCCTTTGTCTGTTTTCTAAACAGCAAGAGAGAATGAGAGCGAGAGGGATAACGAGAGCTGGGGGGGGTGGGGAGAAGGAAGGAAGGGAAGGAAGAAAAGTATACTCCTACTGTGAAATTAAATTCATAAATATAAAAATATGTCTTAATATAATTTACATATTTTTTCTTTTATTTTTATATTGTTGTCATTTAGGATATAACCTCCCCAGCACCAATAGATATGTACTGAATCAGCTTTCATAAGAATAACTAAGGACAATCAACTCATTTAAATGTCTAACAATGCATGGAAAATTCTGGACTTATAATCTTCTATCTTTTTTTGTTTTGAAATGCTTTAGTTACTTTTATTTCTTTTTATTTCTTGGAATGAAATCATAAGCTAATTTTCCTCTCAAAAAAGCAATCATTTTTAATTGATACTTTATTTTTCCAATTGCATGTTATTAAAATTTGCCAGCATTCATCTACTTGAATATTTATAGGTTATGGATTTTTCTGTCCCCCTGCCCTCAGGGACAAGTGGTCTGCTAAAAGTTGTACATGAACATTTGTGTTTAATATGTTTAAAATATTTGTAGTTCTGTGTATGAAGCCCTCTCTCAAGGTAGAATTTTTTATCATGTATTTTTGCATGCCAATGTCTGCTCATTTCAAGTTCTCAGAATATGGTTGCTTTTATCATATTTTCATTTCTTTTTTTTTCGTTTTTTAGGTATTTCTTATTTTTAACTGATTATTCTCTCATGAATCAGTTAAGTTTTCTTTGCTTTATATCTATTCTTCTTTTCAATAAAATTTTTGACACATTTATCTTTATTTCCAAGGTAGCCCAAGCTTATAATTCAACAACATTACATTATATTAATGTTCCACATTTTTTCCAAAGTCATTGACACTTATATTGTTTCCATGCTTAAATTTTTTGCATTTAAATACCTTCAACATTACTTTTCTTTTATATGTGAATTTTCATTGTTATTCTATAACTTTCTAGGCTCAAATATTTATGTATTTGCATCAAGGGATAGTAACAGTTTAGTGACTTTTTTTTACATAATGATGAATTGCTTTCCAGAATAGAAAAATTCAGTTCTACCAACACAATTTTAGTATCTTTGTACTACAATTAATTTAACATTGGTAATTGACATGAATGGAGTGTTTATTCTTAATAAATTTAAGTTTAATATTCTCCCCATTATATGTCAAGACAATTTTGTAATTAATTTTTATAACATTCCGAATTTCAAATTTTCTTCTTTTCATCCTCTTTGTAAAGTGACAGGTAAATTGACATGTTACATTTGTCCAATTATCAAATACATTTCTATGTTAGTCATAGTTGAGAAGGAAGAAAACAATAAAAATATGAAAAATAAAATAAGTGGAAATAGTACACATTGATTTGCATTCAAAGTACAACAATTCTTTATATGGATTTGGATAGCATTTTCCATCTTTAATCTGGTTTAACTGTCTTAGATCATTGCATTACCAAGAAGAGTATTCATAGTTTATAACAAAATGTTGCACATGTAGTGTACAATGTTTTCCTAGTTCTATTCATTTCACGTTGCATCTTTCCAATTTTTGTCTGAAATCTATCTCCTCCTCATTTTTTCTTTCACAATGTTTAGTCATTTTCCAATTAAAGGGAATTCCCTCAATGTCTAATATGTCCCCATAAAAAATAGCTATTATAAATATGTTTGCACATGTAAGTCCTTTCCCTTTTTATGATCTCTTTAAAATACAAATCTTTAAGTAGTGCTATTAGTGGATTAAAGATGTAAAGTTTGATTATTCTTTGGACATCATTCCAAATTGCTCTAAAGAATTGGTTGGATCATTTCACAACTACAGCAACAATGTAGAAGAGTCCCAATTTTCCCACATCCTCTCAAAAATTTATCATTTGCTTTTTTTGTAATAGTAACCAATCTGTTAGGTATGAGATTATCTTAGAATTGTTTTAATTTGCATTTCTTCTAATCAGTAGTGATTTAAAGCAATTTTTCCATAAGACTTTAGATAGCTTTGATTTATTCTTCTAAAAACTGTCTATTCTTAACCTTTGACCATTTTTCAATTAGAGAATGGCTTGCATTTTTCTAAATTTGACTTAGTTTTTCTATATATTTGAGAAAGGAGGACTATCAGAGACATTTGTTACAAAAATTGTTTCCCAGTTTTCTACTTTTCTTCTAATCTTGGTTACATTCCTTTTTTTCCCCAAAAGATGTTTATTGTAATTAAGATAATCTATTATGCATTTTTATGCTATCTAACTCTTGTTTTGTCAACAATTATTTCCTTCTCCAAAGATCTGAAAGACATTATTTCTGACTCTTATCATTTATCATTATTTAAATTATTCTAACTATAATTATTATTTAATATTATTCAACATTTAAATCCTGTATTCAAAGATGTGGAACAAAGATAACTGAGTAAAGGCAGGGACTTACCTGAATTTTCCCCACTAACCCCTCCAAATACTTTTAAATAATGACTCTAAAAAATTCTAAAGTGGCAAAACTTACAAAAAGATGAAGTGAAATAATTTTCTAATCCAAGACAACTTAAAAAGTCAGTAACAAAGGTCTGTTACATCTGGGTGAGGGTGGAGAAAATATTATCTCAGGCCCCATCAGTAAAGATCAAACCTAGACAAACCAGGAGAAAGTTTTCAGAGTTACAAAAACAGCAAGGGCAACAACTTCTTCTGGGATTCTCAGTCCACAGATAGTAAGGGTGTCACATACCTTGTCAAAATGACATTTACTAGCATGAGGCAGTACTCTGTTGCTTTGTTCCTACTGGCATTCATTTTCCAAGACTGCATTACATTCCAAGGGCGAGGAGGAGAAGTCACACAACAGAGGTTGTAATCACAGTGGAGTGGGGACACTCTTCACAGTTCCAAGTCAGAAAAGACTTCTTGTTATAATTCAAAGACCATAGCATAGGTCAGAAGAGGAGTAAATACATATCTCCTTAGGTCACACAACCTTGGAAGACTTGAAAGCTTACACATACCCAGAAGTATCTGCATAAAGTCCCAGAAGCCTGGAACAACGTGTCTTATATCCTGAAAGAAGTAATAGTCTGGGAAAAAAAAAAAAAAAACAGCAGAAAAAAGTCTGACCAAAGAAAATTACTATGGTGACAAGGAAGATCAAATCATATACTTAGACTATATCAAAGTCTAAACTTCTTCATCTAAAAGCTCAAAAAAATATGAATTTGTCTCAGGTCATGAAAGAGCTCAAAAAAGATTTTGAAAATCAAATGATAGAGGGAGAGGAAAAATTGGAAAGAGAAATGAGAGTGGTGTAAGAAAACTATGAAAAAAGAGTTAAGTTTGGTAAAGGAGAGACAAAAATTTTCAAAGAAAACAATACCTCAAAACACATAGTAGGTCAGATGGTAAAAGAAATATAAAAAAGTCAAAACAAAACTGACCAAATGTAAAAGAGGCACAAAAATTCACTGAATAAAAAACTTTAAAAAGTAAAATTAGCAAAATGGAAAAAAAGTATTAAAAACTCACTTGAGAAATAATTGCTTAAAAATTAAAATTGAGCAATTGAAAATAAGGAATTAATGAGAAAACAATAAAGAATAAAGAAAAAATAAAAAGAATGAGTAATAAAAAAACAGGATCAAATATCTCATTGAAAATAAAAATTGACCTGGAAAATCGATCCAGGAGAGGTAATTTGAAAATCACTGAATTATCTGAAAGCAAAAATCTGAAAAAGAGCCTGGACATAATCTTACAAGAAATGATCGAAGAAAACTGCCTTGATATTGTAAAATCAGAAAGTAAAATAGACACTGAAAACAATCTGCTGATCAAATCCAGAAAGAGACCCCAAAATGAAAAGTATTATATCCAAATTCCTGATCTCCTAAGTTAACGATAGAAAAAATTGCATGCAGAGAGAAAGAAACAATACTAAGATTGTATAACCACACAGTCAAAATGCAAGAGAAAAATAAAAAAAAAATAAAGAGGAAAGGAAAATCATAAGGACCTAAATAAAGTTAATTTGTATATGTTTTAGAATAAGAAGATGATAATGGTAAAACCTATGAATTGAAAATGAAAGCATGATATCCAAAAATGAAAATCAGGGGGTGAAAGAGGAATGTCATAGGGGAAAGTTAGAGGTAAATGGGGTATATTATCTCATATAAAATAGGCAAGACCAAGATTTTACAGTGAAGGAGAAGTAGAGGGAGGTGCTTAGGAGTGAATGAACCTTAATTTTATCAAAATTGGCTTAAAGAGGGAGTAAGATAAATACTCAGGTAAAGAAGAAAATTTTGGACAGACTTCCAGCCAAGATGGCAGAGAGAAGACAGCCACAGTGATAGTTTCCTGATCTTCCCTCATATATTATATGAAACAAACATCTTAAGAGAAATCTGATCTACAAAACCCAGAAATAGAAACCAGTAGAAGAAGATCTACCTCAAGCTTTGTCCTCCAGGATCGTGGGTGAGCCAGGCAGAGGGTGGAGTACAGGAGCACAGTACAGGGTCAGAACCTGATGGCATCACTAGCCTGATCAGCAGGGCAGCCGAGATCCTGTGACGCTGAAAGCACAACCAGCCTGATCTTCCTCGGGGTGGGTGAGAGTGGGAGAGCAAGACTAGTCTGATCACTGGGGCTGACTAGAGCCTGGATAGCTAAAAGCAGGACAAGCCTGTTCAACCACAGGGGCGTGGGCCAACTAGGGAACAGAGGCATTGATTGTGGCACTAATGGTCTGGAGCTTGCCAGCAGAGTTGCAGGGTGAGTTCCAGTGTGGGACAGCTTCAGCCATACCTTCATTTCAACTGAAGCCTCTTCCCAAAACAAACATAATGACAGCCAACCTCTGTCCCAGGCTAAGGTATTAGCAGCAGACCTCCTTTAGCTGTGAATGGGGAGAGTAATTACTGGCCCTAGGGCAAAACCCATCACTGGACAAAGAGAAAAGTATTCAACAGCTTCATCTATCCATCCAAGTTAAGGGAGAGGACAGTAAATTAAGGTCACAGACACTCAAGAGAACGCAATCAAGACAGCCTACTGGCTGGCCCACATGAAGTTAATTGTAACTCTATTAGAGAGAATATAGTGATGAGTGATGGACACTCATGAATTTTCTGTGCCTCAGATAGAATGATTTAAAAACAATGCCTCCTTAAAATGGGGGACAGTAAGAATATGGGAAGATGGAGGAGATTAAATGGGGGTAAATCTCATTTCCTTAAGAAGTATAAAAGACACATTGTAATAGAGGGGAAGAAGGGAGGAGCTGAGAATCACCTGAATTTTCCTCTCATCAGATGGCTTAAAGTTAACTTACAGGAACAGTTAAGAGACTTACCTTATCTTTGAAATATTAAAAGGGGAAAAGGGTAGAGAAGGGACTGGGAGAGGGAGGAAAAGGGGAACTAACAGAAAGAAGGGGAAAAAGGAAAGGGGAATCAAAGTAGAGGGAGTTATATGAGGGCAAACTCACTGAAGGGGGCACTATTAGGGAAAAATACTGGAGAATATGGATAAAGGGGGGAAAGGGGAAAAATACAAATTGAGCAAAGATAGCATGGAGGACAATAGAGTTAATAATTATAACTTTGAATGTCAATGGGAGGAACTCTCACTTAAAACATAAGCAAATAGCAGAGTGGATTAAAAATGAGAATACTACAATATGCTGCTTACAAGAAAAGCATTTGAAGCAGAGAGATGCATAGAGAGTAAAGGTAAAAGGTTGGAACAAAATATATTTTGTTTCAACTGAAGTGAAAAAAAATCAGGAGTAGCAATCCTCATTTCAGACAAAGAAGCTGCAAAAATAGATACGTTTAAAAGAGATAAGGAAGGAAATTATATCCTCCTAGAAGGTATCAGAGACAATAAAGTAATTTCAATATGAAATATGTATACAACCAATGGTATAGCATCCAAATTCTTAGATGAGAAGTTGAAAGAGATACAGGAAGTCATAGACAGTAAAACTCGACTAGTGGAAGACCTCAACCTCCCACTCACAAATTTAGATAAATCTAACCATGAAATAATCAAGAAGTAAGTTAAGGAGGTAAATAGATTGTTAGAAAACCAAGATATTATAGATTTATGGAGGAAATTGAATGAGGATAGAAAGGAATATTTTTTTTTTCTGCAGTATATGGCACGCAAAAAACTTGACCATGCACTGGGACATGAAAACCTAATGATCAATTGCAAAAAAGGCAGAAATAGTGAATACATCTTTCTTACTTCATAATACAAAAGAATATATGCAATAATAGACCAGGGAGATACAGACCCAAAAGTAATTGGAAACTAAATAACCTCATTTTAAAATATGAGTGAATCAAGAAACAAATTATAGAAAGAATTAATTATTTTATCTTAGATAATGACAATAATGAAACAACATACCAAAACCTATGGGATTCACTCAAGGCAGCTGTAAGAAGATATATTATATCTTTAAATGCTTACATGAATAAATTAGAGAAAGAGGAAATCAATGAACTAAATATGCAACTAAATAAATTAGAGAAAGAAAAAATTTTAAATGCCCAGTTAAATACCAAATTAGAAATTTTAAAATTAAAGGAGAAATTAATAAAATTGAAAGGATGAAAAATATGAACTAAAAAAATAAGATTTGGGTTTATGAAAAAAACCAACAAAACAAATAAACTTCTGATCAATTTGATTAAATAAAAGAAAGAAGAAAACCAAATAACTAATATCATAAATGAAAAAGGAGAACTCACCATCCATTTGGAGGAAATCAACGTATTAATTCAGAATTATTTTGCTCACTTCTATGCAAATAAATTTGATGATCTAAGTGAAATGGATGAATAGTTTCAAAAACATAACTTGTACAGGTTAAGTGAAGAGGAAATTAAAAACCTAAATAACCCTATTTCAGAAAAAGAAATTCAACAATCCATTATTGAAGTCTCTAAGAAAAAATCTGCCAGGGACAGATGGATTCACAAGAGAATTCTATCAAACATTTAAGGAAAAATTGGCTCCAATTATAAATTAACTCTTTTGAAAAATACGTAAAGATGGAACTCTGCCTAACTCTTTATATGAAAACAATAAGGTGCTGATACCTAACCCAGTAAGAGTTAAAACAGAGATAGAAAATTGTAGACCTATCACCCTGATGAATATAGATGCAAAAATCTTTAATAAAATCTTAGCAAAATGATTACAACAAGTTATGACTAGGATAATACATTATGATCAAGGAGGATTTATCCCAGGAATGTAGGATTGGTTCAATATTAGGAAAACTGTTTATATAATTAATTATATCAAGACCAAACCTATCAGAAATCATATGATTATATTAATAGGTGCAAAAAAAAGCTATTGAAAAAATCCAGCACCCATTCTTACTAAAAACACTGGAAAGCATATGAATAAATGGATTTTTCCTTAGAATAATAAGTAATATTTAACTGAAACCATCAACAAGCATTATATGCAATGGGGATAGGCTAAAGGCATTCCTAATAGGAAGAAGTTAAACAATGATGACCATTATGATCAATACTGTTTAATATTGTATTAGATATGTTAGCCTAAGTAAAAGAAAAAGAAATTGCAGGAATTAGAATAGGGAAGGAGGAGACAAAATTCTCACCTTTTGCAGATGACATAATAATATACCCAGATAATCCCAAAAATCATCAAAAATTACTAGAAATAATTAGCAGCTTTAGCAAAGTCACAGTATATAAAACAAACCCTCATAAATCTACGACATTTTTACATACGACTAGCAAAGTACAGCATAAAGATCTAGAAAAAGAAATCCCATTCAAAGGAACCTCAGATAATATAAAATACCTGGGAATCTATCTGACAAGAAAGACTCAAAATGTTTTTGAAAACCATTATGGAACACTTCTCACACAAAAGAAATCAGATTTAAATACCTCGTCAAACATCAACTGATCATGGATAGGTTGAGCTAATATAATAAAAATGACAATTCTACCAAAACTAAACTCCCTGTTTAATGTCCCACCAAACAAAATTCCAAAAAATTATTTTAATGAGTTAGAAAAAGTTGTAAGTAAATTCATATGGAGAAATAAAAAGTCAAGAATTTCCAGGAATTCAATGAAGAAAGTACAAAAGTATGTGGCTTAGCCTTACCAGATCTAAAATTATATTATAAAGCATGGGTCCTCAAAATTGTCTGGTACTGGATAAAAAAACAGCATCAGAGATCAGCAGAATAGATTAGGTACAATAGCAGAAAATGATTCTAGTAATCAGCTGTTTGATAAACCCAAAGAATCTAGCTATTGGGATAAAAAAATCTTTGATAAAAACTGTTGGAAAAATTAGAAGTTAATACGGAAGAAAATTAGATTAGACCAACTACTCGCACCCTATACCAAAATAAGATCAAAATGGATGCAAGATTTAGACAGAAAATTTATTAATATAAGTAATATAGAAGATCAATGGGTACTTTAACTGTCAGAACTATGGAAAGGGAAACAGTTTATGACAGAGATGGAGAACATCATTAAAAACAAACTACATAATTTTCATTACATTAAATTAAAAAACTTTTGAACAGATAAACCATTGTAACCAAGATCAAAAGAAACATAAATTGGGAAACAATTTTTACAATTAGTATTTCTGACAAAGGATTCATTTCTAAAATATACAGAGAACTGAGTCAAATTTAAAAAAAATAAGCCGTTCCCCTGTTGACATATGGTCAAAGGATATGCAAAGGCAATTTACAGATGAGGAAATCAAAGTTATCCATAGTCATATGAAAAATTGCTATAAGTAATTACTTATTAGAGAAATGCAAATTAAAGCATCTCTGTGATAGCAACTCACATCTTTCAGACTGGCCAATATGACCAGAAAGAAAAATGTTGGAAGGGATGTGGGAAATCTAAGATACTAATACATTGTTGGTGGATCTGTGAGCTTATCCAACCTTTCTTGAGAGAAATTTAAAATTACACCAAAGGCCAACAAAAATGTGCATACCCTTTGATCGAACAATACCACTACTGGGTCTATACCCTGAAGAGATTATGAAAAAGGTTAAAAGCATCACTTGTACAAAAATATTCATAGCAGCCATGTTTGTGGTGGAACAGAATTGTAAATCAAATAAATATCCTAAAATTGGGGAATGGCTTAGTAAACTGTAGTATATGGATGTTATGGAACACTATTGTTTTAGTAGAAAGCAGGAGAAATGGAAGTTGAGGGAAGCTTTGAAGGATTTGTATGAACTGATGCTGAGCGAGATGAGCAGAACCAGAGAAAAACATTGTACACCCTAATAGCAACATGTGGGTGATGGCCAACCTTGATGGACTTGCTCTTTCCATCAGTGAAACAATCAAGGATAATGTGGGGCTGTCTGTGATGGAGAATACCATCTGTATCCAGAGAAAAATTCATGGAGTTTGAACAATGACCAAAGACAATATTACCTTTAATTTGGGGGGGGGGCGTTATCTTGCTATATAATTCTGCTATCTCTTATCCTTTATTTTTCTTCTTTAAGAATATGATTTCTCTCTCATCACATTCAACTTAGGTCAATATGTATATATATATATATATATATATATATATATATATATATATATATATATATATATACCATGGAAGCATTATGAAGACTAACAAACTGACTTTTCTGTGGGGGGAGGGGAGAGAAAAGGAAGATTAGGTGGAAAATTTTAAACAAAATAAATTAAATCTTAAAAAATTAAATTACAAAAGAAGTGTATCCCTCAGGAAATTATAAGGGGTGAAATAAGGGAGGGTAGGGTGGTTGAAGATGTAGCAGACTGGGGGAAGAGTATTCAGAAGGAAAAAACTTTTGAAAATGTATGAAGTCAAAAGAAGAAAAAGAATAGAATAACCAGGGAGAGAAATAGGATGAAGAAAAGTACATTTAGGAACAGCTTTACTGTGAAAAAAAATTGAAGCAGGTTTCTCTAGTAAAGGTCTCATTTGTAAAATATAAAGTGAAAAGTCTCATTTATATAATTAAAAGCCATTCCCAAACTCATAGTCAAATGATATGAACAGTTTTCAGATTAAGTAAGCAAAGCTATAGAAATATGAAAAAATTCTCTAACATGCAATTGATTGGAGAAAGGCAAATTAATTTGCCTAATAGAATATGAAAGGAATATGGCAAATGTTAAAGGCAATGTGGGAAAAAAATGATACTATAATGAACTATTGGTAGTGGTGCAACATAATTCAACTATTCTGCAGTGAAATTTGGAACTATGGCTTAACTAAGAACTACACATGTCCTTTGATCCTGCAATAACAATACTAGGTCTGTATCCCCAAAGAGATAAATAAGGAAAAGCAGTTTATTTCTTGGGATAAAGAACTAGAAGTTAAGGGAATGTTCATCAATCAGGGATTACTTTAAAATTGATGAGCAGGATTTTTTCAGAAAACAACAAAAAACAATGCTTACACAAGATCTTGAAAAGTGAAATGTAGTGATTAAAAAATAAGAGCAATATTGTTTGATCCATTATAAATGACTTAGCGATACTCAATAATGCAAAGATCCAAGACAACTCTAAAAGACTTATGATTAAAACTGCCATTCATCCCCAGAGGAAGAAACTGATGAAACAATATATTTAAAATTTTTTTCCATGGGTTTTTTTTGAGGAATAAGGGGTTCTATATTCTCTTTCACAACATGAATATTATGGAAATGCTTTTCATGCCTTCTCACTTGAGGTATAAATTGCGGAGGGAGGAAGGGGAGAGAATTTGGAACTGAAAGTGTTTGACATGATTTTGAGGGTCAGCTAGGTTGCACAGTGGATAGAGCACCATGACCTTGGGCTAGTCACTTAACCTCATTGCTTTGTAAAAATTTAAAAAAAATTAAATTTTAACTGTGGGAAAATAAAATACCAAATTATAAATAAAAATACCGAATTATTTATGATTATTATTATTGTTACAAAAATAGATACAAATAAATTATGTACCCATTTTGACCTCATCCTGTAGGGTACACAGTTTGAAATTTTGGTCCCTAACTAGTTTGTACTCTTGTCATTTTCAAGAGCAGTTTTGCTAAATAGTGAGTCCTTATTTCTAAAAACTGGGGTCTTTGTATCTATCAAACACTAAGCTCCTATGGTCACTTACTAAACTGTCTTGTGTATATAATTAATTGCACTTATCCACCACATTATGATATGAGAAAGATGTTTTCAATATTTATGTCTTTCTGCAATTGATCATTAGGTTTTTATGTCCTAGTACATGGTCAATTTTTTTGTGTAAGTTCCATGTGCTGTAGGAAAAAAAGTATATTCCTTTCTATCCCCATTCAATTTCCTCCATATGTCTATCATGTCTAGGTTTTCTAATAATCTATTTCTCTCCATAAGTTCTGTCATGTTTATTTTATGGTAAAATTTATCTAAATCTGAGAGTGGGAGTTTGAGGTCTCCCAATAGGAGAGCTGGCCTGTCTATATCTTCCTGTAACTCATTCAACTTCATTGGTGATGAGTTCATCTTTTTCTATTTATGATACTACCAATTTGATTTTCTTTCTTTGTTTTTTATCAAATTAACCAGAGGTTTTTTAAATTTATTTTTTCATAAAACCAACTCTTAGTTTTATTTATTAGTTCAATTGTTTTCTTGCTTTTGATTTTATTAATTTCTCCTTTAATTTTTAGAATTTCCAATTTGAGATTTAATTGGGGATTGATTTATTCTTTTTTAGTTGCATTTTTGGTCATTGATTTCCTCTTCTTTAACTTATTGATATAAGCATTTAAATATATGACAGTTGCCTTGACTTTATCCCATAAGTTTTGGCATGTTGGTCCATTATTGTCATTATCTAGGATGAAATCATTAATTCTTTCTATAATTTGTTGCTTGATCTACTCATTCTTTAACATGAGTTTGTTTAATTACCAATTAGTTTTGTGTCTATGCCTCCCTGTCCCAATATTGCATGTTTTTTTTATTTGCATTATCATCCAAAGAAGATGTATTCACTATTTCTGCCTTTCTGCAAGTGACTATTAGGATTTATGCCCTAGAACATGGTCAATTTTTGTGTGCCATATACTGCTGAAAAATAATATATCCCTTTCTATCCCTATTCACTTTTCCTCCATAGGTCTATCATATCTAGGTTTTCTAAAAATCTATTTACCTCCTTAACTTCCTTCTTATTCATTTTATGATTAGATTTATCTAAAAGTGATAGCGGGATGTTGAGGTCTCCCACTAGTAGAGTTTTGCTGCCCATGACTTTCTATAGTTCTTTCAACTATGGTAACTTTTAGGAGGATATAATGTTCTTCCTTAACTTTTTTTTTAGGTTTTTGCTAGGCAGTGGGGTTAAGTGGCTTGCCCAAAGCCATACAGCTAGGTAATTATTAAGTGTCTGTGACCAGATTTGAACTCAAGTACTCCTGACTCCTGCTTTATCCACTGCACCACCTAGCTGCCCCCTTCCTTATCTCTTTTAATGCTACCTATTTTTTCAATTGCTTTGTCTGAGATAAGGATTGCAACCCCTGCTTTTTTCACTTCAGCTGAAGCAAAATATATTTTGCTCCAACCTTTTACCTTTACACTCTATTTATCTCTCTGCTTCAAATGGGTTTCTGGTAAGCAGCATACTGTAGGATTCTGGTTTTTTAATCCACTCTGATATCTGCTTATGTTTTAAGGGAGAGTTCATCCCATCCACATTCAAAATCATAATTGGTAACTCTTTTATTGCCTTCCATGCTTTCTTCCTTCTGTTCGTATTTTCCCCTTTTTTCCCTTCTTGAATATCACCCAGTATTCTGTTTCTGAATACTGCCACCTCCACTGTGTTCGGCCTCATATCAATCCACCTCCCCTTTCTGTTCCCTTTCACTTTTCCCCTTCTTCCCTATGGGTACACAAGCTATTCTAACTGCCATGACACAAATCATTTCTAAGTAAACTGCCACCTGGACAATCTCAGGAACTGGCAAGCCTCCCTTAGAGATAAAGGTGTGCTGGAGTACTTGGGAGCTGGAGTCCTTGGGAGTTGGACATTCTGCCCCACCGACCAAAGGCACTAGACACAGCTGTGTTTTATCACCTCCTCCCTAAGGTCCCTCCTTATCTTGTATGCAAGACGCTGCATGTACACACCACTTATAGCCCCATTCCCTCATTATTCTTTGTTCTACCCCGGAAGACCTAACAGTATATATGTAATAGCTAAGCAGTAATAAAATTGAGCTGGAGGCATAAGGCAGTAGTGGCTTGACTCCTTTTACTCAGCTCCCCTCCTGAGGGAGGTCACTCTATGGGCCCCAAGGAAGCAAACCACAACACTTCCCTTACATCTGTTAGTTCCCTTTTTCTCCCTCTCCCTGTTACCCCTCAGTTTTTTCTGCTTTTAATGTTTGAAAGGTAAGATAAGATTCTTAACTTAACTGAGTGTGTCCAAGATAACTTTAAGCTAAGTCTGATGAAATGAAGATTGAGCTGGTTCTCACATTGTCCTCTCTTCCCCTCAGTTACAATAGGTCTTTTGTAGCTCTTGATGTAATGAGATTTACCCCACTCAGTCTCATCCAACCTCCATTCTTACTGCTCCCCCTTTTAAGGAGGTATTATTTTTAAATGATTCTATGTTGAATCAAAGCAAATTTATAAGCGTCCATCACTTCTGTCTATGTATATTCTCGCTGATAGAGTGAGTTCTCAAGAGTTATGAAACTCTTTCTCACAATTGGGTATATAGCCAGTTTCATCTTATCAGATAGCAGTTTTTTTTCTTTAATCTTTTTTTAACCTTTTCTCCAAATTTGTCCAAATTTTCTATTTATCTCTTATCTTTTCATCATGAAATCTTGCAAGTCTCCCATTTCATTTTCTTAAAGAAAGATTTTATTTATTTTGAGTTTTACAAAATTTCCCAATTCTTGCTTCCCTCCCCCAACCCCCCACAGAAGGCTCTGTTAGTGTTTACATTGGTTCCATGTTATACATTGATATCAGTTGAATGTGATGACAGAGCAATCATATCCTTAAAGCAGAAAAATAAAGAAAAATATAGTAAAATTACATAATAATATAATGCTTCCCCCCCCCCCAATTTGACGGTAATAGTTTCTGGTATTTCTTCAAGTCCATTATTCCTTCTTTGGATACAGATGATATTCTCCATTGCAGATAGCTCAAAATTGTCCCTGGTTGTTGAACTGAAGGGATGAGCAAGTCCATCAAGGTTGATCATCATTCCCATTTTGCTGTTAGGGTATACAATGTTTTTTATGGTTCTGCTTATCTCACTCAGCAAATGTTCATGCAAATTCTTCAAGGCTTCCCTGATTCCCATGCCTCCTGATTTCCAATAGAACAATAGTGTTCCATGACATACATATACCACAGTTGTCAAGCCATTTTTTTTGCCACCACAAATAGGACTGCTATAAATATTTTTGCACAAGTGATGTTTTTGCCCTTTTTTATAA
Source organism: Macrotis lagotis (assembly GCF_037893015.1). NCBI lineage: Eukaryota > Metazoa > Chordata > Mammalia > Peramelemorphia > Peramelidae > Macrotis > Macrotis lagotis. The sequence goes on along the minus strand of NC_133662.1, from coordinate 89,419,546 downwards.
TCTCTTCAGGGTATAGACCCAGTAGTGGTATTGCTGGGTCAAAGGGTATGCACATTTTTGTTGCTCTTTGGGCATAATCCCAAATTGCTCTACAGAAAGTTTGGATGATCTCATAGCTCCACCAACAATGTATTACTCTCCCAGATTTCCTGCATTCCTTCCAACATTGATCATTGTCCTTTCTGGTCATATTGGCCAATTGAAGAGGTGTGGGGGGTATCTCAGAGATGCTTTAATTTGCATTTCTCTAATAAGCAATGATTTGGAGCAATTTTTTATATGACTATGCATTGCTTTGTTTTCCTCAACTGTAAATTGCCTTTGCATATCCTTTGACCATTTGTCAATTGGGGAATGATTTGTTTTTTGAAAATTTGACTCAGTTTTCTGTATATTTTAGAATTGATTTCATTGTCAGAAATGCTAGTTGCAAAAATTGTTTCCCAATTTACTACATTTCTTTTGATCTTGGTTACAGTGATTTTTGTCTGTTCAAATATTTTTAATTAAATGTAGTCAAAATTATCTAGTTTGTTTTGAATTTGTTCTCTATCTCTTCCATGGTCAGAAACTGTTTCCCTTTCTATAGATCTGATAGGTAAACTATTTCTTGATCTTCTACCTTGCTTATAATATTGTCTTTTTATGTCTAAATCTTGTATCTATTTGGATCTTATCTTGGTGTAGGGTGTGAGGTGTTGGTCTAATCTAAGTTTTTCCATACTAACTTCCAATTTTTCCCAAGACTTTATCAAAGAGAGAGTTTTTAATCTCAATAGCTGGATTCTTTGGGTTTATCAAACAGAAGATTACTATAATCATTTCCTGCTATTGCACCTAGTTTCATCCTCTGATCCATGACTCTTTTTCTTAGCCAATACCAGGCAGTTTTGAGGACTGATGCTTTATAATAAAATTTTAGATCTGGTTAGGCTAAGGAACCATCTTTTGCCCTTTTTTCATTGAATACATAGAAATTCTTGACTTTTTATTTCTCCATATAAATTTACTTACAACTTTTTCTAACTCAATCTAGTAATGTTTTCAGAATTTGTATTGGTAGGGTGCGAAACAAGAAGTTTAGTTTGGGTAGAATTGTCATTTTAACATATTATTTACATTTTATTATATTTTATGTTTTATTATATTTTGTATTTTATTTAAATATTTTATATTTATATATTATTATGTTAGCTCTCCCTATCCATGAACAGTTGATGTTTGACCAGGTATTTATATCTAATTTTATTTGCATGAGAAGAGTTTTGTAATTGTTTTCAAAAACAGATAGACTTCTAGGTATTTTATTTTCCCTGAGGTTACTTAGAATGGGCTTTCTCTTTGTAGCTCTTTCTGCTGTATCTTGCAAGTCATATATTGAAATGTTGAGGATTTATGAGGGTTTATTTTATATTCTTCAACTTTGCTAAAGTTGCTAAATATTTCTAGTACATTTTTGATGACTTTTTGGGATTCTCTAGGTATACTATCATGTCATCTGCAAAGAATGAGAGTATTGTGTCCTCCTTTCCTATTCTAATTCCTACAATTTCTTTTTCTTCTCTTATTGCTGAGGTTAACATTTCTAAAATGATATTGAATAGCGGTGGTCATACTTGTTTTACCCCTGATCTTATTGGGAATGCATATAATGCTTATTGATAGTTTCAAATAGATACTGCTAATTATTCTAAGGACCAAGCCATTTAATCTTACACTCTCTTGTGTTTTTATTAGGAATGGGTGCTGTATTTTATCATAAACTTTTTCAGCATCTATTGATATGACCAACTTTCTATTAACAGGTTTGTCTCATGTTATTTCTGAGGGGAAAGAGAGAGCACCTATCACAATTTCTGTCTTTTCTCCACCATATGGGTCAGAAGTCTTCCCATTTCATTAAATGTCCCTCTTTTCCCCTGGAAGAAAAGGCTCACCTTTGCCGGGTAGTCAATTTTTGGCTGCATTCCAAACTCCTTTGCTCATCAGAATATCTTTTTCTAGGCCCTTCAATCCCTTAATGTTACTGCAGTCAGGTCCTGGGTAATGCTTACTGTGTCTCCTTTGTATTTAAGTTGTTTCTTTCTGGCTGCTTGTAAGATTTTTTCTTTTACCTGATTGTTCTGGAATTTGGTCACAACATTCCTTGGTGTTTTCATTTTAGAATCCCTTTCCAGAGGAAAATGATGTACTCTTTCAATAACTATTTTGCCCTCTGGTTCCATGATGTCAGGGCAATTTTCTATCACTAAAGCCTGTAATATTAAGTCCAGGCTTTTTTTTTTCTCTTCAATGTTTTCAGGAAGGCCTATAATTCTCAGGTTCTCCCATGTTGATCTGTTCTCAAGGTGAGTGGTTTTGCTGATGACGTATTTTACATTTTCTTCTATTTTTTCAATTATTTTGTTTCTGTTTAACACAGTCTTGTTGTCTCATCAAGTCATTAGTTTCTGCAGATTCCAGTCTTATTTTTAGAGATTTTTCTTCATTTATACTTTGCAATTCCTTTTCCCGTTAGTCAATTCTATCTTTGAAAGGGTTTTCCTTTTGCCCAAGTATTGTTTTGAGAGGATCATTTTCTTTTTGCATTTGACCAATTGAAGATCTGATAGAGTTATTCTCATTTTGTATTTGTCCAATTGTATCTTCCAAGAATTTGTTTTCTTGTTGTGAGGTGTTAATTTTCTCTTGAATTCCTTTTCCCAATTTTCCCTGATGATTTATAAACTCCTCCCTAATTTCTTCAAGGGAGTCCTTCTGGGCTGGAGGCCAATTCATGTTCTTCTCAGCTGTGCTAGATCTCTCTGGATTAGAGTCTTTCTCCTCTAAATGTTTCTCCATGGGCCCCCCTTTTCTCTGGCCTTTTTCATCTTTCTAGGACCTTGTGTTGGGGTGGAGCTTGCTCTCTGAGGTTTGCTTTTGAAGATCCTAGAGGCTTTGTTCACTTGGCTTAGTAATTCCAAGGGTCAGCCAGTAGGGGGTGATGGTTGATTTCTCTGGAGTGTTTGAGGTCCTCAGCAGCAGAGTCTGAGTTGACCTTGAACACTGGGCTGGGCCCTGGGGAAGGAGTTAATCTATTTCCATAGAGTGATCTCTGTTGCCAGGGGTGAGGGGGCTTATTGTTTGTTCTGGGCAAAAGGCTGTGCTGAAAGTATGGAGCCCAGGTCCCTGGCCTAGCTGGTTGTTCTCCAGGCTTGCTCTGAGTCTCTGTGATGAAACTTACCCTCCCCCTGGCCAAAGATTCCGAAGCTAAAATTGATCTCACACTCACCACTCACTCAAGTCTCTATGGCTGAGATGTCCCTCTGGCTTTCTCCAGCTGCTGTCCCTTTCCTGATCCTCTGTTCTCTTCTCCCAGTTCACCCAGAGTTCCGTGAGACAGATCTTCTTGGTAGATGTTCTCCTACCTTCTCTTTCTGGGTTTTGTTTATTGAATTTCTGTTAAGAGGTTTCTCTCATGTTGTTTTTGAGGGGAAAGAGGAGCACTTAACACAGTGCCTGTCTTTTCCCTGCCATCTTGCTGGGATGTCCAGTTTCATCTTTTTGGATAACAGTTCCATGGAGAAGTAGGGATTGTCCATCACTTATGCCTTAGTATATTCTCTCTAATAGAGTTAAAATTAGTGAAAGATATTAAAGTCTTTCTCCCAGGTAAGGATATAGCCAGTTTCAACTTATTAGATAGCAGTGTTTTTTTCTTTTCCCTTTTTTTGTAACCTTTTCATGTGTCTCTTGAGTCTCCTTTTTGAAGTTCAAATTTGCTATTAAGCTCTATTCTTTTCATCAGGAAAATTTGGAAGTCTCCTTTTGCATTAAATGTCCATTTTTTCCCTTGGTAGAGAAGGCTCAGTTTTGCCATATAGTGAATTCTTGGTTGCATTCCAAGCTCCCTCATTTTTTGTAATATCACATTCTAGGCCCTTCAATCCCTTGATGTTTATGCATCCAGATCATGTTGTAATCCTTACTCTAGCTCCTTGGTATCTTAACTGTTTATTTCTAGGTGCTTGCAAGATTTTCTCTTTATCTGATAGTTATGGAATTTCACCACAATATTCCTTGGTGTTTTCATTTTAGGATACTTTTCCAGAAGGGATAAGTGTATTCTTTGAATAATTATTTTGCCTTGCAGTTTCATGATGTCAGGGCAATGTTCCATCACTAAATCCTGTAATATTAAGTTCAGGATTTTTTTTTCTCTTCAATATTTTTAGGAAGACTAATGATTCTTACATTGTCACTCATACTTCCATTCTTTTAGGTCAGTAGTTTTGCTGATGAGGTATTTTACATTTTCTTCTAATTTTTTTTCTTTTTTCTTTCTGTTTAACAGATTCTTATTGTCTCATGAAGTCATTAGTTTCCACAGTCTCCCTTCTTTTTTTTGGAGAAGAATTTTCTTCATTTACCTTTTTCAACTTCTTTTCCAATTGGTCAATTCATTTTTGGAAAGAGTTTTCCAGTTGACCAATTGAGGTTTTTAGAGAATTATTTTCTTTTTGCATTTGTCCAACTGTACTTTCCAAGGATGTGTTTTCTTGTTTCAAGGTGTAAATTTTCTCTCCCAAGTTTGATTTTTAAACTCTTTCCTGATTTCTTCAAAGAAGTCTTTATAGGCTGGAGACCACATTATATTGTCCTCAGAGGTCCTAGATTTTTCTGAGTTAGGGTTTTTACCTTCTAAGTATTTATCTATTTACTCCCCTTTCCACTAGTCTTTTTTAATTTTCCTAAGATCTTGTGTTGGGGGAGGGGCTCGTTCACAGACCTTTGGTGTTGAGATTACTAGAAGTTTGCTCACTGGGTTTAGTTATTCTAATTGGGTCAGTCAGTAGAAGGTGCTAGAGGCTTTGCTCACTTATCTCAATAACTCCCCTTGTGCTGCCCAGTAGGGGATGCTGATTGCTTTCTCTGGAATGCCTGTGTCCTTTCCTTTGGCCTGAAGGGTGTGGGTAGTGCTTCTGAATACATTTTCCCCTTAAACAATGTGGACTATGCCTTGGGCAAGGTAATTACTCGCCTTATTCAGCTGAGGGAACTCTGTTGCCCATTACTGAGTCTGGGGGAGGGGGTGCTGTTACTGTGTTTGTTCTGGCAAGAGGACTCTGTTGAAAAGAATATATGGAGTCTGAGGCTGTCCAGACCTGAGGAGCCCAGTGGATCGATGTCTGCAACTCTCTGAGCTAGAACTAACCCTCTAACTCTGCCACCCTGCCAGATCCCTCCAGACCATCAGTCCCAGGGCCAAATTCTCCACACCACAGTTGACTCTTGGACTATGGCTCCTACATTTAACACCTCCATGGCTGATCCTAGGCCAAGCTGACTCTCACCCCTCCCAGCAGGCTCTCCACTCTGTGCACCCTGCTTACCCACAATCCCTAAAGACAAACCTTGAGGTAGAATTCTTCACCTATCATCTTTTTTCTGGGTTTTGTAGATCAAGTTTCTCTTAAGAGATTTGGTTCATATTATATATGAGAAAAGATCAGGAGCCCTTAGCAGAGTGCCTGTCTTCTCTCTGCCATCTTGGTTGGAAGTCCACCACTCTAATTCTTAGTCATTACCTCACAACTCTGATTACTGAAGTTTTATTTTTTAATTTTATATTGGGTAAGACTAAGCCAACTTCTTTTGCACTTTTTTCATTAACCCCTTGATAGTCTTGACTTTTTATTTCTCCATATGAATTTAGTTGCACTTTTTTTTCTAGCTCATTAAAGAAAATTTTTGGATATTTGATTGGGTAATGCACTATATAAATAGATTAATTCAGGTAGAATTGTCATTTTTATTATATTAATTAACTCTTCCTAGCCAGTAGAAGTTAATCTTTGCCCAGTTATATAAATCTGATTTTATTTGTGTGAAAAGTATCATTGTTTACATAGAGTTTCTGAGTGAGTCTTGTCAATAAGAATCCAAAGTATTTTATATTGTCTGAAGTTTTTTAATTGAGATTTCTCTTTCTAGCTCTTGTAACTTGCTAGTAATATATAAAAATGCTGAGGATTCATGTGGTTTTATTTTATATCCTGTGCCTTTGCTAAAGTTGATTCTAGTAGCTTTTTAGATGACTTTCAAGATTCTCTAGATATAGCATCATTTTATCAGCAGAGAGTGAGATTTGTATTTCTTCCTCCCTCATTCTAATCCCTTCAAAATTATTTGTTTCTTTTCTTATTGCTGAAGCTAACATTTCTAGTACAATGTTCAATATTAGTGGTCATAACAAGAACTTTTGTTCACCCCAATCTTATTGGGAATGCCTCTTGCTTATCCCCATTGCATATAATGCTTGTAGATGATTTCAGTTAGATACTGCTTATCATTCTAAGAAACAATACATCGATTCCTAAGCTCTCTAGTCTATTTAGTAGGAATGGGATTGGCATTTTTTCAAAGACTTGTTTAGTATCTATTAAGATAATCATATAATTTCTACTATGTAGTCAATTATACTGACAGTTTTCCTAATATTGAACCAATCCTGCATTCCTGTGATAAATCCTGCTTGTTCATAAAATATTATACTAGTGCCAACTTGCACTATTCTGATTGCTAAGATTTTATTTAAGATTTTGCTTCCATATTCATTTTAGAAATTGGTCTACAATTTTCTTTCTCTGTTTTGACTCTTGAGTTCTGTCTTCACCTATTTTTCCAAAGATTTCATATAAAATTGGAACCAACTATTCCTTAAATAATTTGATAGAATTCACTTGTGAATTCATCTGTCCCTGTAGATATTTTTTTCTTAGGGAATTAAATGATGGCTTGTTGAATTCCTTTTACTGAGATAATGTTATTTAGTTATTTAAATTTCTCTTTATTTAAACTGGAAAACTTATGCTTTTGTAAATATTAATCTATTTCACTTTGATTATCAAATTTATTGGCATAAGGTTGGACAAAATATTTCTGAATTATAACTTTAATTTCCTCCTCATTGGTGGTAAGGTCACCTTTTTTCATTTATGATACTAGTAATTTGGTTTTCTTTTTTATTTTTTAATCAAATTAACCAAAGCTTTATCTGTTCCATTGTTTTTTTCTAAAAATCAAATCTTGAATGTTTTTATTGTTTCAATAGTTTTCTTACTTTCACTTTACTAATTTCTCCTTTAATTTTTAGAAATTCTACTTTGACATTTAATTGGGGGTTTTAATTTGTCCTTTAATTTATTTCTTGCATGTTTACTTCATCAATTTCCTTTTTCTGTATTTTGTGCATGTGAGCATTTAAAGATATAATATATCTCCTACTAACTGCCTTGGTTGTATGCCATAAGTTATAGTATGCTGTTTTGTTATTGTCATTGTCTAGGATGAAATCATTCTAGCTATAATTTGTTGTTTGGTCCAAATATTATTTAAAATGAGGTCATTTAGTTACCATTTAGTTTTAAGACTATCTCTCCATATTCCATTATTGTATGTGATTTTTATTGCCTTATGGTCTGAGAAGTTAGCCTTCACTATTTCTACCTTTCTTCAATTGATTATGAGGTTTGTATGTCCCTGTAAATGGTCAATTTTTGGATAGGTGCCATGTACTTCAGATAAAAGTATATATTCCTTTCCTCATTCAATTTTCTCCAAAAGTCAATCATGTCTAGGTTTTCTAACATTCAATTTACCTCTTTAGCTTCCTTCCTGTTTATTTTATGGTTAAATTTATCTAATTTGGACTGAGGGAGTTTGAGGTCTCCCACCAGTAGTGTTTTGCTGTCTATGTCTTCCTGTAACTTATTGAGCTTCTCTACTAAGAATTTGGATGCTATATCAATTGCGGCATATATATTTAGTATTGAAATTACTTAATTGTCTATTAGGACAATATAGATTCCTTCATTATCTCGTTTAATGAGATCTATTTTTGTAGCTGCTTTGTCTGAGATAAGGTTTAGGATTACCACTCCTGCCTTTTTCAATTAGCTGAAGCATAATATGTAAAGCTCCAAAATTTTGCCTTTACACTTTATGTGTCTCTGCTGCAAATGAGTTTCTTGTAAGCACCATATTATAGGATTCTTATTTTTTAAATACTCTGCTATTTGCTTATGTTTTAAAGGAGAGTCCATCCTTCACTTTCAAAGTTATAATTACGAACTCTTCATTGCTCCCCATGCTATCTTACCTCTGTATTTTATTGTTCACCTTATCGATATTTTCCAGTATTTTGCCTCTGAATATCACCTCCTTCAAGTGTGTTTCCACCCTTATATCCAACTTTCCTCCCCTTTCTTCCCCCTTTCCCTTTGCCCCTTCTTCTTCCCATCCTTCTATCAGTTCTTCTTTTACTCCCCATCCCCCTTTCCCCTTTAAATACTTGAAAGGTAACAAAACTTTCTTAACTCAGTGTGTCTATGTAAATCCTTTTTTGAGTCAAATCTGATGAGAGTAAAATTCAACTGTTTCTTACCACCTGCCTTCTTCCCCTCTATAGCAATAGGTCCTTTGTACCTCTACATGTAATGTAATTTACCCCTTTGAATCTTCTCCATTCTCCTGCCTCTTTACTGTCTCCTCTTTATAAGGAGGCAGTGTTTTAAATCATTTTATCAGAGTCATGGACAAGTCATGAGTGTCCATTATTTCTGACTAATTATATTCTCTTTAATAGTTATAATTCCCAAGAGCTATGAGAATCTTTCTCTCAGGTGGGAATATAGTCAGTTTCATCTTATTAAATAACCGTAAATTTTTTTCTTTTCCCATTTTTTCACATTTCATGTATCTCTTGATTCTCCTGTCTGAAGTCCAATTTTTCTACTTAGCTCTGATCTTCTCATCAGGAAAAGTTGGAAGTCTCCACTTTTGTTAAATGTCCATCTTTTACCCTGGAAGAGAAGGCTCAGTTTTCTGAATAGTTAATTCTTCACTCCGAGCTCCTTTTGCTCTTTGGAATATCATATTTCAGGTCCTTCAATCCCTTAATGTTGATGCAGCCAGGGCCTGTGTAATCCTTACTGTGTCTCCTTGATATATAAAGTATTTGCTTCTGGTTGCTGATAGGATTTTCCTCTTTTATCTAATGCTTCTGGAATTTGGCCACAATATTCCTTGGTGTTTTCCTTTTGGGATTCCTTTCAGGAAGTGATCAATATATTTTTTTAAATTAAAGATTTTATTTATTTTGAGTTTTACAATGTTCCCCCATTCTTACTTTCCTCCCCCACCACCCACAGAAAGCAATTTGTCAGTCTTTACATTGTTTCCATGTTGTACATTTATCCAAATTGAGTGTGATGAGAGATAAATCATATCCTTAAGGAAGAAACATAAAGTATAAGAGATAACAAGATCAGACAATAAGATATCAGTTTTTTTTCTAAATTAAAGAGAACAGTCCTTGAACTTTGTTCAAACTCCACGGTTCTTTCTCTGGATACAATTGGTATTCTCCATTGGAGACAGCCCTAAATTGTCCCTGATTGTTGCACTGATGGAATGAGCAAGTCCATCAAAGTTGATAATCACCCCCTATGCTGTTATAAGGGTGTACAATGTTTTCCTGGTTCTGTTCATCTCACTCAGCATCAGTTTATGCAAATCCCTCAAGGCTTCCCTTAATTCCCATCTCTCCTGGTTTCTAATAGAACAACAGTGTTCCATGACAAATATCTATCTCTATCTCTATCTCTATCTCTATCTCTATCTCTATCTCTATCTATCTCTATCTCTATCTCTATCTAATCTATATCTATATCAATATCTATATCTACATCTATATCTACATCTACATCATCTACATCTACATCTATCTACATCTATCTCTATCGCTATCTCTATATCATCTATATCTATATCTAATCTATCTCTCTCTATATATATATATCTATATCTATCTATCTATCTATCGATCTATCTATCTATCTATCTATCTATCTATCTATCTATCTATCTATCTATACCACAGTTTGCTAAGCCATTCCCCAATTGAATGACATTTAATTGATTTCCAATTCTTTGCCACCACGAATGGGGCTGCTATGGATATTTTTTTTACAAGTGATGCTTTTTACCCTTTTTCATCATTTCTTCAGGGTATAGACCCAGTAGTGGTATTGCTGCATTAAAGAGTATGCACATTTTTGTTCCCCTTTGAGCATAGATATAAATTTCTCTCCAGAAGGGTTGTATGAGTTCATAGTTCCTCCAACAGTGTAATAGTGTCCCAGATTTCCCACAACCAATCCAACAATGATCATTATCTTTTCTGCTCATATTGGCCAGTCTGAGAGATGTGAGGTGGTACCTCAGAGAAGCTTTAATTTGCATTTCTTAAATAAATAATGATTTAGAACAATTTTCATATGATTATAGATTGCTATGATCTCCTCATCTACAAATTGCCTTTCTATATCCTTTGACCATTTGTCAATCAGGGAATGGCCTTTTTTTAAACATGACTCAGTTTTCTCTATATTTTAGAAATGAGTCCTTTGTCTGAAACATTGATTGTAAAGATTGTTTCACAGTTTACTACATTTCTTTTGATCTTGGTTACAGTGATTTTATCTGTGCAAAAAGCTTTTTAATTTAATGTAATAGAAATCATCTAGTTTGTTTTTAATGATATTCTCCAACTCTTCCTTAGTCATAAACTGCTCCCCTTTCCATAGATCTGATATGTAAACTAGTCCTTGTTCTTCTAATTTGCTTACAGTATTGTTTTTTATGTCCTGTATCAATTTGTATCTTATTTTGGTAAAGGGTGTGAGGTGTTGGTCTAATCTAAGTTTCTTCCACACTAACTTCCAAGTTTCCCAGCAGTTTTTATCAAAGGGAGTTTTTTTTATCCCAATAGCTGAACTCTTTGGGTTTATCAAATAGCAGGATACTATAATTGTTTCCTGCTAGTGCACCTAGTGAATTCCATTGATCCACCACTCTGTTTCTTAGCCAATACCAGATAGTTTTTAGAACTGTTACTTTATAATATAATTTTAGTTTGGTTAGGGCTAAGCCCCATTCTTTTGCACTATTTTTTGGGGGGGGATTCTGTAGGTATACCATCATGTCATCTGCAAATAGTGAGAGTTTTTCTCTTCTTTCCCAATTCTAATTCCTTCAATTTCTTTTTGTTCTCTAATTGCTGAAGCTAACATTTGTAATATGATATTTTATAGTAGTGGTGATAATGGGCATCCTTGTTTCACCCCTGATATTATTTGGAAAAGTTCTAGCCTCTCCCCATTGAATATAATGCTTGTTGATGGTTTCAGATAGATACCACTAATTATTCCAAGGAACAGTCCATTTATTTCTACAGTCTCTAGTGTTTTCAGTAGGAATGGGTGCTGCATTTTGTCAAAAGCTTTTTCATCATCTATTGATATGATCATATAATTTCTGATAGGTTTGTTGTTGATATAATTAATTATACTTACAGTTTGCCTAACATTGGACCAACCATGCTTTCTTGGGATATATCCTACTTGATCATAATGTATTATCCTAGTGAGAACATGTTGTAATAATTTTGCTAACATGTTATTTATGATTTTTGCATCTATATTCATTAGGGAGATAGGTATATAATTTTCTTTCTCTGTTTAACTCTTCCTAGTTTAGGTATCAGCACCATCTTGGTTTCATAGAAAGAGTTAGGTAGCATTCCATCATCCCCTATTTTCTAAAGATTTTATATAGAATTGCAACCAAATGTTCCTTAAATGTTTAGTAGAATTCATTGTGAATACCTCAGGCCCTGGAGATTTTTTTCTTAGGGAATTCAATGATGGCTTGTTGAATTTCTTTTTCTGAGATAGTGTTGTTTAGATATTTAATCTCATCTTCATTTAACCTGGCCAACTTATATTTTTTTAGGTATCCATCCATTTCACATAGATTCTCAAATTTTTTGGCATAGAGTTGGATAAAATAATTTCAAATTATTACTTTAATTTCCTCCTCTTTGGTGGCGAGTTCACTTTTTTTTCATTTATGATATTAGGAATTTGGTTTCCTTCTTTCTTTTTTTTTAAATAAATTAACGAGTGGTTTATCAATTGTTTTGGTTTTTTTCATACATTCACCTTTTGGTTTTATTTATTATTTCAATAATCTCTTATGCTTTCTATTTTATTAATTTCTCCTTTAATTGTTAGAATTTCTAATTTTGTATTTAATTGGGGATTTTTCATTTGTTCTTTATTTAATTTTTTAGTTGCATATTTAATTCATTGATTTCCTCTTTCTCTAATTTATTCATGTAAGCATTTAATGATATAATATATCCCCTGACAGCAGCATTGAGTGAATCCCATAGGTTTGGTTATGTTGATTCATTATTGTCATTATCTAGGATAAAATGATTAATTTTTTTCTATAATTTGTATTTTTATGCCCTCATCCTTTAAAATGATGTTATTCAATTTCCAATTGGTTCAGGGTCTATATCTCCCTAGCCCAATATTGCATATGACCTTTATTGCATTGTGATCTGAGAAAGATGTATTCACTATTTCTGCCTTTCTGCAGTTGATCATTAAGTTTTTATGGCCTAGAACATGGCCAATTTTTGTATAAGTGCCATGTACAGCAGAGAAAAAGGTATAATATTCCTTTCTTTACCCATTCAATTTCCTCCATAAGTCTACCATAACTACTTTTTCTAACAATCAATTTACCTCCTTAACTTCTCTCTTGTATATTTTATGATTCAATTTATATAGATCTGAGAGTGGGAGGATGAGGTCTCCCACTAGTAGAGTTTGGCCATCTATTTCTTCCTGTAGTTCTTTAAACCTCTCCTCTAAGAATTTGGATGCTATACCATTGGTTGTATACATATTTCATATTGAAATCACTTTATTGTCTGGGGCACCTTTTAGGAGAATAGTTTCCTTCCTTATCTCTTTTAACACTATCTATTTTGCAGCTGCTTTGTCTGAGATAAGGATTGCCACCCCTGATTTTTTCACTTCAGCTGAAGTAAAATATATTTTGCTCCAACCTTTTTACCTTTACTCTATATGTATCTCCCTGCTTCGAATGTGTTTCTTGTAAGCAGCATATTTTAGGATTCTGGTTTTTAATCCACTCTGCTATTAACTCACATTTTAAGGGAGAGTTAATCCCATTCACATTAAAAATTATAATTACTAATTTTTTATTTCCCTCCATGCTATCTTCCCTCTGTCTGTATTTTTCTTTTCCCCTCTTGATCCATATTCCCCAGTATTTTGTTTCTTAATACCACCCCCTTCAGTGTGTTTGCCCTCCTATATCCACCCCTCCCCTTTCTTTCCCTTTCCCTTTTTTCCCTTTTCCCTTCCCTTCCTTTTGTTAGTTCCCCCTTTTCCTTCCCCTCCCTTTCTTCATCCCCCCTCTCTTTTTCCCCTTTTAATACTTGAAAGTTTACATGTTTTTTAAGTTAACTGAGTATGTGTGTAAGTTAACTTTATGCCAAGTCTTATGAGAAGAATATTCACATGCTTCTCATCTCCTCCCTTCTTCCTCTCTATTACCATAGGTATTTTGTACCTCTTAGTGTAATGAGATTTACCCCATTCAATCCCCTCCCTCCTCCCATCTCCTTTCTGTCCCACTTTTTAAAGGATGTAGTGTTTTTAAAATCATTCTTTTTTGAGTCCTAGAAAATTATGAGTGTCTGTCAGTTCTAGCTAAGTACATTCCATCTGATAGAGTTACAGTTCTTGAGAGTTATTAGAGTCTTTCTCCCAAGTAGGGTTATAGGCAGTTTCATCCGATTGAATAGCAGTCTCACGGATAGGTCATGAATGTCCATCACTTCTGGCTAGGTATATTCTCTCTGTTAGAGTTACAATTCTCAAGAGTTATGATAATCTATTTTTCCCATGCTGGGATATATTAAGTTTCAACTTATTGGATAGCAGTTTTTTTCTTTACCCCCCCCTTTTGTTTTACCTTTTCATGTGTCTCTTGAACCTCCTGTTTGATGTCCAAATTTGCTATTTAGCTGTGGTCTTTTCTTCAGGAATATTTGAAATTATTCCATTTCATTGAATGTCCATCTTCTCCCCTGAAAAAGAAGGCTCAGTTTTGTGGGATAGTGGATTCTTGACTGCATTCCAAGCTCCCTTGTCCTTTGGAATATTTCATTCCAGGCCCTTAGATCCCTTAATGTGGATGCAGCCAGGTCCTCCATAAACCTTACTGTGGCTCCTTGATATTTAAATTGTTTCTTTCTGGCTGCTTGCAGGATTTTCTCTTTTATCTGATAGTTCTGGAATTTGGCCACAACATTTCTTGTTTTCATTTTAGGATCTCTTTTTGGAGGGGATCAATGTATTTTTTCACTTATTACTTTTCCATCTGGTTCCATGATATCAGGGGAATTTTCCATCACTAGGTCCTGTAATGTTAAGAGCAGGCTTTTTTTCTCTCTTCAATGTTTTCAAGTCCAATAATTCTCAGGTTGCCCCTCTTTGACCTATTCTCGAGGTCAGTGGTTTTACTGATGAGGTATTTTACATTTTCTTCTATTTTTTGTTTTTGTTTAACAGGCTCTTACTGTCTCATGAAGTCATTAGTTTCTGTAGACAACATTCTTTTTTTTAGGGAAGAATTTTCTTTATTTACCTTTTGCAACTACTTTTCCAATTGGTCAATTCTACTTTTGAAAGATCTTTCCATTTAGCCAATTGAGGTGTTGAGAGAATTATTTTCTTTGTGCATTTGCCCAATTCAGGATCTGAGAGATTTATTCTAATTTTGTATTTGACCATTTTTATTTTCCAATGATTTGTTTTCTTGTTGCAAGTTGTCAGTTGATTTTTAAACTCCTTCCTTATTTCTTCGAGGAAGTCTTTCTGTGCTGGAGACCAGATCATATTCCCCTCAGAGGTTCTAGGTCTCTCTGAGTTAGGTATTTTTTCCTTCCAAGAATTTTTTTATGGATTTACCTTTCTTCTGACTTTTCTTCTTGAATTGGGGAGGGATTGGTTCACAGAGGTTTGGTGTTGGGATCCCTAGAGGCTTTTCTCACTGAGTATAATTTCTCTGGCTGACCAGTAGGAAATGCTGGTTGCTTTCTCTGGAGTGTCTGTGACCTTGATTGAGACCTACTCCCTTAGCCTGAAGGGAGCTATTGAAGCTGTTGAATACTTTTGCCTTAGATTAATGGTGGGCTTTACACTGGGGTGAGGTCATCCCTCTCCCTATTGTCACCTGGGCTGTTCCTTCTGCTCACACACCTGGGAAGAGGCCTCAGCAGCAATGGAGGCATGTACTTAGAGTTCCTCAGACCAGGGCAGCCCAGGGATGGTGTCCACAGCTCTCCTGCAGCAGAGCTCTCCCCCCAGCCCTGTCGGCAAGCTCCAGAGGGTCAACACCACCAATGCCTCTGATCCCTAGTAGACCCAAGCCCCCACAGTCTAGCCCCACCGCTGATCAAGCAGATCTGTTACTCAGTCCCTCAGGCTCCTGGGGCTCCTGGTGCTAATCAGGCTGGTCCCTGGCAGATCCACCCTCTGTACCCAGACTCACCCACATCTGTGGAAGACAAATTCTGAAGTAGATGTTCTTTTTCATGGCTTTTCTTTCTGGGTATTTTGGATCAGATTTCTGTTAATACGTTTGTTTCATATCATAGATGGGGAAAAATCAGGAGACTTTAGAACTGTGCCTGTCTTCTCTCTGACATCTTGGCTGGAAGTCTTCTATATATTCTTTCAATAATGATTTTGCTCTCTGTTTCTCTGATATCAGGGCAATTCTCCTTCACTATATCATGAAGTATCAACACAAGCATTTTTTTATCCTCAATGTTTTCACTAAGACTAGTGATTCTTATGATGTCCATCCTGGATCTGTTCTCTAGGTCTGTTATTTTGCTAGTGAGCTATTTTACATTTTCTCCTATTTTTTCCAATTTTCAGTTTTCTTTCACAGATTCTTGTTTGCTCATGAAGTCAATAGTTTCCACAAATTCCAATATTTTTAGAAAAGATATTCTTCATTTACCTTTTGTAACTCCTTTTCCAATAGATCAATTCTGTATGTGAAGTTTTCCCTTTGCCCAATTACTGTTTTGAGAGATGATTTTCATAGCTGTACAACTGCATTTTTGTTTTCTTGTTGCAAGAAAATTATCAAAATTTCTCTTGCAAAGTGTTTATTTTCTCTTGGGTTTCTTCACAATTTTTCAAATTGATTTCTAACCTCCTTCTTGATCTCTACTAAGAAGTCTTTCTGGACTGGAGACCAATTCATATTTTCTACACAAATTATTGTTGTCTGTGAGTTAGGAATTTTCCTTCAAGGTATCTTTCAATGGACCCCATTTCTGCTGGCTTTTCTTGATTTTTTGCTGGGGATGGGATTGGATCAACAAAACTTTGGTGTTTAAATCCCTAAAGGTTTTGCTCACTGGCCTTAGTAACTCCAAGTATGCCAAACAGTAGGGTTTCTCTGGAGTGCCAAGGTCCACCACTTGATTTGTCCCCCACTTCCTAGGCCTGGGGGGCCAACCAGCAGGATCTGGGTAATTTTTGAACAAAGTGATCTGGGCCCTTGTGTTCTAGAATTAATCTCTTTAATCCTCAATCAGCACTGAGGGAGATCCACTGCTCACACCTGAAGATGGGGGGTGTTGGGATGGGGAGTTGTTACTATGTATGTTCTGGGAAGAGTCACTTTCTCCCACATGGATTGGGGGAGACTCAACTGGAAACACAGTTTCTCCACTGACAATATAGGACTTAGTGCCCTGATCTTTCAGAACAGCCAAGCTGACCAGATCAATGTCTAGACGCTGTGGTAGAGCTCTTCTGCCTGCCATGCTGGAACTTTCCCACTCGCTGCTCATACAGCTAAAGCTTCTATAGCTGTTCTTGGGTTAGTTTGGGGGTCTCATCCCGCCACCCCCTTGCTGACTTTTTGTTCCCTGTCCCTGGCTTACCCACACTCCCCTGAGATAGATTTTATTGATAGATGTTATCCTAGGTTCTTTTCCGTGTTTTGTGTATCCAAATTCTATGAAGAGGCTTGATTCACGTTAGTTCTGAGCAGGAGAGCTTAGAATAGTGCCTGGATTCTTTCTGCCATCTTGGCTGGAAGTATGTTGTCTCATTCTTGTCATTGCTTGGACAAAATTATTTGTTATTTCTGTGATGAGTTGTTTGATCTACTCATGATTAAAATTGTTAGGTTCCAATAAATTTTAGTTTTTCCCTTTCTTACATGCGATTTTTATTGCATCTTTATCTGAATAAAATGCATTTAATAATTCTGCCTTTTTCTAATTGATTGTGATGCTTTTAATGCTCTGCTACATGCTCAATTTTTGTACAGGGGGCATATACTACAGAGAAAATTGTATATTTCTTTCTATCTTCATTCAATTTTCTCCAGAGGTCTCTTGAATCTAACTTTTCTAAAATTCTATTTATTCTTAGCTTCCTTCTTGTTTATTTTGCTTTTGGATTTATCTAATTATGAGAGAGGGAGACTGAGATGCCCCATTAACATAGGTTTGCTATGTATTCCTATGAGTCATTTAGTTTCTTTTCTTAGAATATTGATCTTATATTACATGGTACAAATATGTTTACAATGAACATTACTGCATTGTTTATGGAACTTTTTAGGAAGGTGTAGTTTCCATCTTTTTTCCTCTTAATGAGATATCTGGTTTATTTGGGATCAGGATTGTTACTTCTGCTTTTTTCACTTACTGAACCATAATGTAATCTGCTCCATTCTCTTACCTTTATCCTGTTCTTTTTTTTCAAATATGTTTCTTCTTTTTCAGTTTTTGCAAGGCAATGGGGTTAAGTGACTTGCCCAAGGTCACACAGCTAGGTAATTATTAAGTGTCTGAGGCCAGATTTGAACTTAGGTCCTCTTGACTCCAGGGCTGATGCTTTTTCCACTCCACCACCTAGCTGTCCCTCAAATATTTAATCTGCTCTGCTCTGTGTTTCCAATTTACGCAAAACTTCATTCCCCATGTATGGGGAATTACAACTAATATATAATTACTATTTCCCTCCATCACATCTTCCCTCCATTTGTATTTTTCTTTCTCCTTCACCATATTCCCTCCTCACCTCTGTTTACTTCTGATGACCACTTCCCTCACTCTTCTCTCCATTCTATCTGCCCTCCTCACGCTTCCTTACTCTTCCCACTTTTACTTTTCCTATTTATTCTTCCCTCTTTTCCATCAAGCTGTCCTTCCCTTCCCTCCCTTTACCCTTATTCCCTTGAGGGTAAGAGAAACTTCTAAAATCAACTGAGTTTATATATATTTTTCTCCCTTTGAACAAAATCTGATTAAAGTAAGTACATTCTTTCTCCCTATATTCTTTCTCTCTACTGTGATAGATTTTTTTTTTGTGGCTCTTCAAGTGATATAATTTATTCCAATCTTTCTCTCCCTTCCTCCTGCCCCAGTACATTGCCATAAAAATCAACTTGTGCCCATATCTTTTGTCTATGTCTACTCTGTCTACTAGAGATACAAATCTCAAGCATGATTTTCAGTCTCCCATGTAGGGATGTAACCAGGTTAATCTTGTTGAGTAATCCTTTTTTCTTCCTTGCTTGCCATACATATGTACATAAACACACACATGTGTAAGTGTGTATGTGCATATGCATCTTGCTTGAGTCTTATCTTCAAGATCACATTTTCTGTTCAGCTTTCGTCTTTCATCAGGAAAGTTGAAAACCACGTATTTCATTAAATATTTATCTTTTGCCCTGAAAGAGTATCTCAGTGTTGCTGGGTCATTGATTCTTGGTTGTAATCCAAGTTCCTTTGCCCTCCAGAGTATCATTCTAGATTTTTGTCTTTTTTAGAATTGATGCTGACAAGGCATGCATAATCCTTGGAATTTTAATTTTTTCTTTCTGGTTACCTGCAGTATTTTTTCCATCATCTAACAATTCTTATATTTGGATACAATTTTCCCTAATGTTTTCAATTTGCAAATATGTAGATGTTTAGTGAATTCTTTCAATAACCATTTTTGTTTCTTTATCTAGGTTATCAGGGCAGTTATCCTTGATTATTTCTTGAAAAATGTCCATGCTTTCAAATCATCTCTACTTCATCTATTCTCCATGTCAGTTGTTTTAAAATTGAGGTAATTATTTTTCCTACTTATTTTTCATTTTTTCTATTTTGCTTGATGGATTCTCAATGACTTAGAGCATCATTAGCCTCCACTTGTCCAAGTCTCTTTTTAAGAAATTGTTTTCTTCATATAGCTTTCACTTATCCTTTTCCATTTGATCAATTCTATTTTTAAAGGAGCTGTTCTTTTTCCATTTACTCAACTGCATTTTGATGAAATCATTTTCTTTTTCCATTGGCCTGATTCTATTTTAAATCGTTCTTTCTTTTATCCATTTTTTTCAATTTTATTTTAAAGGGTGGTTTTTTTTTCCTTCAGCTGATTTTTAGACTTCCTTTTTCAAGGTGTTGAATTTCTCCAGTGTTTCTATACTCAGGTTTTTACTTAATTATTGAAATCCTTTTTGAGCTCTTCCAAGAATCTTTGGCCTGGAGACCAATTCATATTCCCCTCTTTGACTTCACAT
Source organism: Macrotis lagotis (assembly GCF_037893015.1). Taxonomy (NCBI): domain Eukaryota; kingdom Metazoa; phylum Chordata; class Mammalia; order Peramelemorphia; family Peramelidae; genus Macrotis; species Macrotis lagotis. The sequence continues at coordinate 89,400,004 of NC_133662.1, read as the reverse complement.
GTAATCCTTTTCCTGCCATTCTCTTCTGAGATGATCTCATGCTCTTTCTTATCTATTTTGTAACTTTCCAAAGTAAAGATTTTTTTCTGACTTTTCTTAGTCATTTTGAAGTCTGTTCCTGGACCAAAGTAGAGATGTCCCATGCTTCATGTGTTGGAGGATGGACCTTCTTGCAGACTTACCATGTTGAGAATGCTAGCAGCTTATTCACTGGGCAGGGAGGGGGGATTCTGTATTGAGGCTGATAGAAGCTTTCTTACCAAGTGTGGCCATACAACAAGTGACCTTCCCTCTTGAGAATCCTAGTAGCTTCTTTCTAATACTGATGCCATCCAGTGATAGACCTTCCATTCTGAGAAAACAACAGTTTTCTCACTGGGCTGTAGTGTCCAGCCAAGTTGCTCCAACTCTACCTGTGTCAAAATAATCCCAGCTGGTCTGCTCTTCCATTAGCTGCTGAGAGCAGGGGCCTCTACAGCAGAACTCTGATGTGACTGAGAGTCTCTAAGTGGACTCCTCTGCTTCCTGCCCACTCTGATCTTAGTTTTCTGCTCTAGGTTCCTCTCCCTTCATCTTATATGGAAGATTCTCCACGCTGTTCTTTTATTGATTCTGTTGTTCTAGATACTTGATAAACATTGATTCTGAGGTAATCACAGAAGATTTAAGGAGATTTCTGTCTTCTCTCTGCCATCCTGGCTCCACTTATCATAACAAATATTTATTCAAAAGTTTTAAATAAAATATTATCAAAGAGATTACAGCAATTTATTATCAGGAAATTACATTCTGACTAGGAGGATGAGGTTGATATCAGGAATGTAGAACTGGTTCAGTATTTGGAAAACAATCAACATAATTAATCATATTACTTACCAAACTTACAGAAATCATATGGTTATCTCAATAGATCATGAAAAGACTTTTGAAAAAGATACAATACCCATTCCTATTTAAAACTCTAGAGAACATAGGAATAAAATTAGTTTTCTTTTAAAATGTCAAATAATAGTTATCTAAAAGCATCAGCAATCTTTATATGGGGATAAACTAAGAACATTTCCAATAAGATCAATTTTGAAATAAAGATGCCCATTATCAACACTGTTATTCACTATTGTATTAGAAATATTACCATTATCAATAAGAGAAGAAAAATAAATTGAGGGATTTGGAATACCAGAGAGAAAACAAAATTCATACTTTGTAAAGATGTGATCATATACTTAGAGAATTATAGACAATGAACTAAAAAAAACTACTTGAAGCAACATCTTTATGCAGGATATAAATAAACCCACAAAAATTATATACATTTTTATATACCACCAACAAAGTCTAACAGCAAGAGATAAAAAGAGAAATTCCATTTAAAGCAACTTTAGATAACATGACATTCTTGGTATTCCACCTACCAAGGCAAATCTAGAAACTATATGAACACAATTTCAAAACAATTTTCACACAGAGAAAGACAGATCTAAACAATTGTTCATCTGTTGAATGAGCTAATATAATGAGATGACAATTCTACCTAAATTAAATTGCTTATTCAGTGCCATACTAATAAAACAACCAAAAATTATTTTATAGAGCTAGGAATAATAGAAACAAAATTCATCTGGTGGGAAAAAATTTCAAGAATGTCAAGGGTATAAAGAGAAAAAATGCAAAAGGAAGTCACCTAGTTATACCAGATCCAAAATTATATTATAAAGGGAGAGTCATCAAAATATTTTGATATTAGCTAAGAATTAGTGTGATATTTTAGGGGAATAGATTAGGTACAAAAGAAGCAGTAGTAAATGACTACAGTAACCTACTATTTGATAAACCCAAAGAATATAAGTTCTGCAATAAGAATTCATTATTTGACAAAAACTATTGGAACAACTGGAAAATATCGTGGAAAAAACTAGGCATAGACCAACATCTCATACTACATACCATACCAACATAAGGTCAAAGTGGATACAGGCTATAGGGTAATACAAGAGTCAATTAGAAGAACAAGGGCTAATGTACCTATCAGATCTATGGAACATGGAAAAATTTATGATCAAATAAGAGATAGAGAGCATAACTAAATGCAAATTTACATTAAATTATAAAGTTTTTGCACAGATTAAACCATTGTAATCAAGATTAGATGGTATGCAGAAAGCTAGAAAATGAATTTTACAACTAGTGTTTCTGATAGAGGACTCATTTCTAAAATATATAGAAAATTCAGTCAAATTTATAAGAATGCAAGTCATTATCTAGTTGATAAATGTTCAAAAATATGGGCAAACTAATTTCAGTTAAAGAAATTAAAACTACATAAAGTCATATAAAATGCTCTTAATCATTACTGATTAAAATATTACACATTTAAAACAAATATGAGGTACCCCCTGACACTTATCTGATTAGCTAAAATGATAAATGGGAAAATGATCAATGTTGGCATTTATTTGAAAACCTGGGACAGTAATGTTTAATTGGTCTTGTGGATTAAGCCAACCATTCGGGAGAGCAATTTGGAATTATACCCCAAGGGCAGTTAAACTGTACATTCCGTTTGAAATATCAATAATATTACTAGTTCTGTATCCCAGAAAAATCAAAGAAAAGGGAAAAGAACATGTAGTAAATATTTATAACAGTTCATTTTTGTAGTGACAAAGAATTGGAAATTGGAGGGATGACCATCAAATGCGGAGTGCCTGATCAAATCATAATCTCTAGAATGTGATGGAGTCCTACTGTTCTGTAAGGAATCATGTGCAAGAGGACTTCAGAATAAAAGTCTGGAAAGAGTTGTACAAATCAGTGCTGAGTGAAGTGAAAGTATCCAGGAGATGGTTGTAAACATTAATAATGACATTATGTGATGAGCAGCTATGATCATCTCAGGAATTCAGTAATCATGGACAATTTTAAAAGACTTATATTGGAAAATGCCATCCATATCCAGAAAAAAAGAATGTGGAATCTGAATCAAGATTAAAACATACTATTTTCACTTTTTTAAGAATTTCTTCTTTGCTTTCTCTTTCTTGTTGTTTTTCCTGTTTATTCTGATGCTTCTTTCACAGCATGATTAATATGGAGATATGTTAAACATGATTATTCATGTATAACCTATATCAGATTACTCACTTTCAGGGGAAAAGGAGAAGGAAAAGAGGAAGATAGATAATTGTGGAACTCAAAAGCTTGAAAAAGGAATAATATTGTAAATTATTTTTGCATATAATTGGAAAAAATCAGATTTTACTGTATGAGCTAAATAAAAGGTAACTATGTACAAAAGAGTTAGGAAAGAATTATTTCTCACCTATGTCTGAATACTATTATAACATTGATTCTTGAGTTGTCTTCTAGATTTAAGATATTTAGAACTACTATAGGAATTCACAACTGGCTCAGTTTAGATACTTTTGTCTTTTATCTTAGCAGCATCCCAAGAATATAATAGAACTTTCTATCTATTCTACTCAAACCATAATTCTTTTTCCCAAAGAAAATTGGAAATTTTTGACTAAGAGTCTCAACAACTTATCAGTAACTGGCAGCAGCATCTGTTAGTGAATAAGATCTGATTCACATTAAAATGCAACTAAGTAAATTTAGAAAAGTAAATAAAAATACAAAAGACTTTAGATAATGTTACTATGTGGTTTTCTAACAAGAGATATTCCATTCTATTTGTTTGAGCTTAATGCCACTGGTATAATAAATAAATGAGTAGAGAAAACTAGAAAGGCAGACTAAAATATCTACTCTTCCTTATTCACTATACTCAGGCAGGCACTACTGGGTTTTATACCCCAGGAGAATAAGGGCCTTGTTTATCAGTCTCTAATCCCTGGCCTCCCAAATTGGCAAGAAGAAAGAATTTTAACTTTGTCTTAAAATGAAAAAATAAAAGAAAGTAGAAGCAAGAAGAAACAGGAAAATGGAAACGATGTACAGAACAATTGAGAATTTTGCTAGGTATTCAGATCCAGACTGTGCAAATAATATCTCTCTCCAGTCCCAGGTGTGGAAATTGCATGCTATTTCCTGACTATGGAACATAATTGGATTATTATACTTCAGTACTGTTCACAGCTTCTATTATTTTTCCTTTCTATTTCATTGATAATTCTGTTTAAGTGAAAAAAAATCTGACATTTGTTGAGGAGCTTTTAAAAAATAATCCCCTTAATTATTACATTGCTTTGATCAGTCTTGCATGTCATCATTGACTGCTGGGGAATGAGTTTTAAAAGCCATCTCCTAATGGATAAGCTGAGCATTATTTTGACAGCTATGTTCTTCTGATGTTTACAGTTTACTAATTGCCTGCATTTGAAATTTGTGATAATACTACAGATTTCACTACTCAGTCTTTCTATCTTTCAGGACAATCATTTGTTTTCATGCATGGGAAAATATATACAAAGTGATAGTGAAATCATTAGGAGCAACTGGAAGAGTATATAAGATCTTTCAAGTTGCCTAATAACATCTGTTGTAATGCTATAAACATTTCAAATATAATCAGAAACCGCTTCTCTGTTCAATGTAGTGGAATGTTCTTTTTTTATATTTATATTACAATGAACTGTGGCATACTGTTTGAATATAAAAGAAATAGAGTTATTATCTTATAATCCCACTGATTACAGTGAAGTCCCATTTTCCAGCATTTTCTGACATTCTGGGCTGGAAGTTCTATTTCCTTCTTGCCCCTATTCCCTAGTTCCTTGATTTTATTCACTATTTTTTGAAATCTAGCAGTAGAGAAACATAGAGAAATCTCTAATACAAAAAAGCACTACTTACTCATTTGAAGAATATTAGAACACAGAAAATTTGGGGACCTAGTAAATTTGATGAAGAAGAGCTTGCTAGAAGAGAGATTTTAAGGAATTAGTAGTTGACTCAAGACTATCTTGCAATCAATGATCCATTAATTTTTTTTTTACTTAGTTAAATAGAGATATGAAGTGTCATAGTTTACACCTGCAGCAGTTCTATTTCCAATTGCTGGAATGTTGTCCACATTAATCAAATAGGCTACTAAGGAATACAAATTAAATGACATGTTAGTTAGCATAGTACAGGAGAGTATACTCATTATGCATGTCTACCTCTGACCATTGTAACTATTTATTTTTATTTTTATTTTTTTAGGTTTCTGAAAGGCAAATGGGGTTAAGTGGCTTGCCTAAGGCCACACAGCTAGGTAATTATTAAGTGTCTGAGACTGGATTTGAACCCAGGTACTTCTGACTCCAGGGCCTGTGTTTTATCAACTAGGCCACCTAGCCGCCCCGCATTGTAACTATTTTAAAGCTACAATTAATCAATTAATCAAAGACTACGGCTTTTGCAAACTTTTGCCTCAATATTTTGGTCAAGCAGTATAGCAAACAAAATAATCCAACAGAAAAGGAAATTAAGAGGAAATGTATTCATAAATTTTCTTCATCTGCAAAATGAGGGGTTTTTACTAGTTGATTCAAAAATTCCTTTGAGCTCTTACTTTATTATTTATTCTTAACAGTGTTCCAATGGCCTAAAAATATAAACTCCTTGGATTTTTTGTTTTTATTCTCAAATAAATAGTAAATGTTAGTAGCCTAAGTAAGATACTGACTCGCTCTTTTGTGAACGTTTTGATACTTAAAAGGGTAGAATGTTGTTTAAATAAATAAAACTAATTAAATCCATTCTAGAAGAAATGCAAGGGAGATGAAATACTGAGTCCACAAACTATTCTGAGAACCATGTAGAGAATTACCTTAGAAAAGTATATAACATCGTGACCCATCAGTTCCCTTGAACAATACTTTTTCAGTATTCAGGGTTTTTTTCAAACAATTCTATTATTTGGGTACTAAGGAAAAGTACTTACTGTTAGGGTTCACACATGACAAAAAGTATTTGACTTTGACATCATTTATTAGAAATTGTTTTCTACTTTTAAAAAAAATCAACAAAATTGAGACGTTTGAGAAGAGGAAATAAGTTCTTTTTTTAGGTTTCTTTAAGGCAAATGGGGTTAAGTGGCTTGCCCAAGGCCACACAGCTAGGTAATTATTAAGTGTCTGAGACTGGATTTGAACCCAGTTTCTCCTGACTCCAAGGCTGGTGTTTTATCCACTATGCCACCTAGCTACCCAGGAAATAAGTTCTTAAGAGAAGAAACTAGAAACTCGAATAAGAAAGAAAAAAATGGAAAAACATAAAAAGGGAGAAATAAGAAGCAGAGAACAGGACAGGGAAAGAATAGAATGTACTGCTTATGGAAGACAGCCAATTAAAGCTATAGGAGTGTAGTGGTAGCTCAGAGTTATTTTAATCTGCATTCCTCCAATCAACATGAGAAAACTTGGAGAGTTGTTTTTAATGTGTTTTATTTGGTTTGTTAAATATTTCCAAATTCCATTGAAAAATTAGCAACTTCTTTTTAAAGTTTGAGTTACAAATTATCTTTCTGCCCCTTGGCTTTCCCCATTCCTTGTGAAGGCAGGAAATCTAATAATGATTTAACTTAAGACAACATCTAAATGCTATTTTCTTCATATTCATATAGTGAAAGAAGGCATGACAAAAAAACAAGAAAATTTTTTTACCCTTTCTCTTGATCTCTTCAGGATACATTAGTGGTATTGCTGTTTCAAAGGATATGCACATTTTTATTGCCCTTAGAGCATAATTTCAAATTGTTTTCCAGAATGGTTGGCTCAATTTACAGTGGCATCAACAATTCATTACTGTCACAAATTTACCACATTCCCTTCAATGTTGATCATTATTGACCAATCTGAAAGGTGTGCTGTGGTACCTCCGAGATGGTTTAATGTGCATTTCTCTAATCAATAAAGATTTAGAGTAATTTTTTCTTATGACCATAGATAGCTTCAATTTATTTGTCTGAGAATTGCCTTTCCATATCATTTGACCATTTATCAATTGGAGAATGACTTGTATTTTTTTTAATAAAGTTGATATAGTTCACTATACTTATAGTTCACTATACTTATTTAGAAATGAGACCTCTGTCATAAACACTGGTCACAAAAATTTTTCCCAATTTACTACATTTCTTTTAATCTTGGTTGCAGTGATTTTGTTTTTAAAAAAACCTTTTTAAGTTAATGTAATCAAAATTATCTAGTTTGTTTTTTTTCTAATGTTCTCCATCTCATCTTTGGTCATATACTGTTCCCATTTTCAAAGGTCTGACAGGTAAACTATCCCTTTCTCTCCTATTTGACTTATATTATCATCTTTTATGCTTAAATCCTGAACCCATGTTGACCTTATTTTGGTATGTTAAGATGCTGATCTATTTCTAGTTTCCGCCATACTATCTTCGAGTTTTCCCAGGAGGTTTTATTCAAAGAGTGAGTTCATATCCCATATGTTGTAATCTTTGGGGTTATCAAGCAGCAAATACAATAGTCATTTTGCACTTAATCAGTTCCACAGTCTATTTGCAGTATTATTGCATTCTATTTTGTACCTGATCAATTCCACAGATCCACTACTCAATTTCTTAGTAAAAGACATGTTAGATAACTGATGCTTTATAATAAATTCTAGATCTGGTATTCTTGGGGTATATTTCCTTTGCTTTTTGTAAAATTAATTCCCTTGATATTTTATTTTTTCTAATTTAGGTTTTTACAAGGCAGTAGCTTAAATGACTTGCTCATGGTCACACACAGTGAGGTAATTATTAAGTATCTGAGGTCACATTTGAACTCAGGTTCCCCTGATTCTACAGCTGGTGGTCTATTCACTGTGAAACCTAACTGTCCCTTCCCTTAATATTCTTGAAATTTTGCTCCTCTGTATGAATATAGTTAAAATTTTTCTGGTTCACTAATGTAATGTTTTTGGAAGTTTAGTTGGTATGGCCCTAAATAAGTAATTTAATTTAAATAGAATTATCTCTCCATGGTCACTTATTGTACATGAGGTTTTATTTTTGGTATCATGGCCGGAAAAGCTTTCAATATTTCTGTCTTTATGCATTTTTATGCCCAAATTTATGGTCCATTTTTGTGTGGGTGCCATATATTGCAGAGAAAAATGTATCATAGTTTCTATCTCTATTCAATATTGTCCAGATGTCTATCAGATCTCAATTTCCAAATATTCTATTCACCTCCTTAATTTTCTTCTTGTTTATGGTTAGCTTTATCCTATTTTGATAAAAGGAGGTTGAGGTCCCCCCCACCAGTAGAGTTTTCCTGTTTATATCTTCCTGTAATTCAATTAGCTTTTCCTCTAAGAATAAGGATTCTATAGGACTTGGTGCATGCATATTCAGTATTGTAATTACTTCTTTGTATATGGTATCTTTAGGAGACTGTAGTTGCCTTCCTTAATTAATGAGATCTATTTTTGATGCTGCTTCATCTGAGATAAGGGTTGCTACCCCTGCTCTTTTCATTTCAGCCAAAGCATTATAAATTCTGTTCCAGCATTTACCTTTACTCTGTATGTATCTCTCTGCTTCAAATGTGTTTTTTTGTAAGCAGCATATTGTGGAATTGATTTTAATCCACTCTACTATCTGCTTCTTTTTATGGGGGGAGAGTTCATCCCATTTATATTAAGCTTAAAATTACTATCTCTTTATTGCCCTCCATGCTATCTCCCTTCTGTTTATAATTTCTCCTTTCACCTTATTCCTTCTCTTCAGTATTTTGCTTCTGAATACCACCTCTCTAAATGTGTTTATTTTCTTCTATCCACTCTTCTCCCTTTTTCTTTCCCTTTTTCCTTTTCCCCATCTTCCTTCTCTCCCTTCTATTAGCCCCTTCTTTCCTCTTCCCCCCTTTTCCCTCCAAATATTTGAAAATTAATATATATTTCTAAACTCAAATGAGTATATGTGCTAACCCCTTTTTGAGCCAAATCTGATAAGAGTAAAATTGAGGCAGTTCTCATCACCTGCCTTCATCCCCTCTGTTGCAATATGTCCTTTGTACCATTTTATGCAAAATATAATTTATCCCATTCAATCTACCCCTTCCTCCTGGATCTTTACTGTCCTCTCTTTTAAGTGAAATAGTATATGTTCATAAAATATATGTATGTATGTATAAGTCATTCCATCAAAGATATGGACATACTTTCAGCCTAAATATATTCCCTCTAACAGAGGTATAATTCTCAAGAGTCATGAGAATCTTCCTTACAAGTGGGGATATAACAAGGTTAACCTTATTGAATAACATTTTTTTTTGTTTTCTCTTGCTTACCTTTACATGTTTCTCTTGAGTTTAATGTTTGAAGATCAAATTTTCTTTTGAACTGTGTTCTTTTCATCAGGAAAAATCAAAAGTTATCTATTTCATTAATTTTTTTTCCCTGAAATGAAAGGCTCAATTTTGCTGGATAGTGAATACTTGTTTGTAATCAAACCTCCCTTGCTTTCCAGAATATCATATTATAGTCTCTTTGATCCCTTAATGTTGATACAGCCAGGGCCTCTGTAATCCTGTCTGTGGCTGCTTGGTATTTGAATATTTTTTTTTTCTTTTTTAGATGCTTCTGGATTTTCTTCTGATCTGATAATTCTGTAGTCTGGTCACCATATTCCTTGGTAGTTTCATTTTTGCATCCCTTTTGAGAGTGGATCAATGTATTCTTTCAATGATTATTTTGTCCTCCAGTTCTAAGATATCATTTCAGTTATATTATAATTTCATAATTGCATCCTTAAATTTGAATTCCAGGCTTTTTTTTTTTTGGTTCTATGTTTTCAAAGAATTCTATGTTTCTTAAATTCTCTCCAGAGAATTTAAGAATCATAAATATATTTTTCTTTTTTTTTTACCAATGAGGTAGTTTGCATTTTCTTCCTTATTTATTATATTGTTTAACAGATTCTTGGTGTCTCGAGGTAATTAGTTCCCAAAGATTCCGATCTTATTTTTAAGAGAAGAATTTTTTTATTTACTTTTTGCATCTAATTTTGAAGTTAGTAATTTCTATTTTTGAAGGAATTGCTATGCTTTTCCTAAGGGATTCATTTTCTTTTTGCATTTGTCCAATTGTAGTTTTAAAGGATTTGTTTTCTTCTGTCCTTATATTTTTGGTGTATGATGTTAATTTTCTCTAGAGTAGTGTTCATTGTCTCTGCTATTTCTTTTCCTATTTTTTCCATTTGATTTTTAAACTCCTTTCTGAACTCTTCTATAAATTCTTGTTGTACTGGAGGCCAATTCATGTTCTCTGAAGCATTGCTTCCATCCCTTTCTAAGTTAGTATCCTTGTCTCCAAAGTAACTTCAATAGACCCTGCTTTGAGCTGGCCTTTTTTTTTCTTTTTGGGATGTTAGGGTTCCCTAGTGTTATGTATTGGGGGAGGGGCTGGTTCACAGATCTTCAATATTGAGATCCCTAGAGGTCTTGCTAACTAAAGTTAGGAACTGCAGGGAGTTATTCAGTGGATCCTACAGTAAGGAACCAAAATCTTTCTCTGGTATTGCCTATGTTGGAGGTTTCAGTGGTCCATTTTCCAGGCCTGGGCTGCATCTAGACTGTCCTAACATCATCTTCGCAAGACCATCAGTGTGAGAAATTCTAGAGGCTCTATCTTGGTCATCAATCTGGGGAATTTTTTAAAATTAACTCTGTTCCCTAGATATTTGCAAAATTAGTCTTTTGTTGAGAATTTTGCTCAAATTATTTTCGCAGTTTCATATTTTCCTTCTAATTTTGATTGCAATAGGGTTTGTTGTTTTGGGGGGGGGTTGGTGCATGGTTTTTAATTACACTTAATCAAAACTATCTAAATTATTTTCTATGGTCTTCTCTTTTTCTTGTTTGGCTATAATTTCTACTTTTACCATAAATATGATAATTATTTTTTCATGTCCTTAATTTAAAAGTTGATATAAATTTTCATATTTAAATATTTTATCCATTTTGACCTTATCTCAGCATATAGTATGAAATGTTGATATATACTTAGTTTATGCCAAACAAATCTCCAATTTCTTCCAGTAATGTTTGAAAAAATATTTAGCTCCTACTTCAAAAACTTTATTGTTTGTGTTTATCATCTACTAGATTAATATGTTCATTAACTACTCCCTAATCTATTCCACTGATCCACCACTCTGTTTATTAAACAGTACCACAATGCTTTGATGATTTTCACTTTGTAATAATGTTTGGAATCTGAAACTGCTAGGCTGTCTTCTTTCATTTTTAATTGATTTGGTTTTGTTTCTTGAAAAAAATTTGTTGTTATTTTTTCTAGCTCTATAAGATAATTATTTTGTAGTTTGATTGGTATGTCACTGAATAAATAATTAACTTGGGTAGATGCTTCATTTTTATTTTATTGGTTTGGCCTTCCCTTGAACAATTAATATTTCTGCAGTTCTTTAAATCTGTCTTTCTTTGTGTGAGTTTTGTATTTAACTTCATAAAATTGCTAGGTGTTTTCTTGGCAGGTAGAAGTCCAAGTTGTTTTTTTTTTTCTGTTTGCAGTTATGCTAAATGAATTTTCTTTTTCTATCTTTTTATGTTGTTTTGTAAGTAGTATAAAAATTCTGATTATTTATTAAATTGATTTAATATCCAGTAACTTTCCTGAAGGTGTTAATTTTTCAACTAATTTTAACTCATTCTTTAGTGTTCTCTTGGGGTAACTATATTTTGCATGGGATAGGGTAGATAGGTGGAAAAGAAGAAAGATCCGAGATCAAATTTGACTTTAGACATTTACTTGCAATATGAGTTTACACAACTCACCTAATCACTGTATGAATAAATGTTGAGAAGAAACTTCCAAACCACTCCAAGCTAGCTGCATTTGCAGTTGGTCCTGGGCATCAATGAAGAATTGTACACAGAACTAGCTTTCTCCAAGCATAACTTCATATCATCTGCAAAGAGTAATAGATTTGTTTCATCATTATATATTTTTATTCCATAAATTTCTTTTTCTTGTCCTATTACAATACTTAGTATTTTCTAGTTCAATATTGAATTAGGGTAATGATAATGGACATCCTTGTATAATCTCTAATTTTTTGGGGAAGGCTTAAAATATATGCCCAATACCATACCATAATGCTTGCTCTTCATTTAAGACATATTCTCCTTATCCTTTTAAGAAAAAATTCATTGATTGCCATATTTTCTAGTATTTTTAATAACAATGTGATGTATTTTGTCAGTTTTTTCTATATCTATCAACAAAAGTCATAATTATTGTTGTTTTTTCTATAAATATGGTAAATGAAGTTGATATCTTCTAATATTGAACCATCCACGAATTCCTGGTATAATATTTTTGATAAATTGTTATAGTCTTCTTGATATTATTTTATTACATCTTTGCATCACTATTTATTAAGGATCTTGGTTTAGGATGTTCTTTCTGTTTTTGCTTTTCCTGCTTTAGCTATCAAAACCAGAATTGTGACTTTCAGCATCAGAGCCAAGATGGTCAAAAAAACTTGGAAACTTCAGGAACTTTTCCCAAAATAACTTGAAATAAAGCCTCTAAGTATATCCTAGGCATAACCCATAACAAAACAGAGGGAAAAAAATTTTTTGAATGTAAAATATCATGGAAGAACTTCAGTAGACGTCTATATCATGTGGGTAAAAGGGAGGTATAGCCCATTACAGATGGGAGTGCTGGAAGGCCAGTGGGAAGCTTTAAGTCACAACACAATTCAGATCAGTGCTCAACAAACCAATGGTACAGCAGACCAGAAGTGAGAGTACCAACTCCAGTGCATAAGGCAAAGTTTGAGTTTCAGAAATGCTGGAGCAATAGATGGGAGAGGGTTGGGCTATCTTAACCCAAGGAACAAACTGCTAGTATCTTAAACACCATGGCAATGCCATAAATAAATGGTAAGCCAGTAACTGCACACCTGACCCCTCTATAGAAACTTTGGGACTGTGCCCCTTTTGCCCCATGAGCAGAGATCAACTCTCAAAATGAGCAAAAAAAAGTGTGAACCATAAAAAGCTACTATTTTGAGAGGGATGATAAAAATGCCAACTCAGAAGGTGAAAGCAGTGATAAAATGCCAACATGTGAAGCCTCAAAGTAGTTTCATATTGGTTTCATATCCAAAAGGCTTCTTTGAAGAGCTCAAAAAGGATTTGTAAAAGCAAAGACAGGAAGAAGAAAATGGAGAAAAGAAATGAGAGTCATGCAGAAGAGTTATGAAAAAAAGACTAAAAATACTTTAAAAGTAAAAATGGTAAACTGAAAAAAAATGTAATTCATCATAAAGTAAAATTGAACAACTGGAATAGGAATGGCACTCAATATAAAATGAAATTGAACAACTGAAAAGGAAAATACTCATATAAAAGTAAAATTAACCAACTGGAAAAGATAATACAGAAGCTAACTAAAGAAAATTAAACCTTTAGAAATCAGAATTGGAAAAATGGAAATGAATGACTGTATGAGACTCCAAGATTCCATCAAACAAAACCAAAAAGTAGAAAAAAGAGAAGAATATCTAAAGTACTTTTTAGGGGGAAAATGACTGATTTGGAAGAGATCCAGGAAAAATAATTTCTGAATTGTTGATCTAGATGAAAGCCACAGTCAGAGGAAATTTTCATGGAACACTGCCCTCATATATGAGATCAAGAAGATAAAATAGTTTTTGAATGAATCCATCAATAACATCCAGAAAGAGATACTAGAACAAGTCAAAGAATAAGGCTGCCAAATTTCAGAATTCTCAGTTAAAGGAGAAAATACTGCAAGCAGTCAAAAAAAAACAAGCAATTTAAATACCAGGGAGTCATAGTCATTATTACACAGAATCTCTTTGCTTCAACATTAAAGGACTGAAGGGTCTGAAATATGATATTACATAAGGGGAAAGAGTTTGCATTACATTCAATAATGAACTACTCTGTTATATTCAGCATATACTTTCAGAGGAAAAGATGAATTTTCAATGAAATAGAGGACCTTCAAACTTACCTGATAAAAAAGTCCCAAACTGAACAGAAAATTTGGTTTCTAAACATAAGATTCAAGAAATGTGCAAAAAAGGTAAATAGAAAGAAAAATAATAAAAAAACTAAATGGAAAGGCAATACCTGCAGAGTGCTAGGACAACTATATTAGACCGGCTATGTACAATGTTATTCCCATTCAGAGGAAAAAAAAATAAAACAAAACAAATAAAACAAAACAAAAAAAAACCCCTTCAGAATCTGATGACCACTTTATAAAAATTATCTTTTATGTATCTCTTTCCCTTAATCCTAATTCTTTATACTGAAAATGACTAATCGGTAAACATGTTTATCAAAAATATGTATGTACAATGCTGTCCACCACTGAGGGAAAGGCAGTGGGAAGGGAGGGTGGAAGAAATTTTGTAATTTAAATATATACATATGCATATGGATGAATGTTATAAAAATAAAATAGATGAACTTAAATATAAAAGGAAATGGAGGATGAAGATACAATGTATTTCAGCAGCAGACAGGGGGCGTTTAGAAAAAAGAGAATCTGCAACTTTACTCCAGAACTGTCCTCCAAAGGAAAACAATACATTCATAGTTAGAAAAGCAAGATTTGGTATATCTACATCCTGATTAAAGCAGTATAGTTTTCTCTCTTCTTTGTTTCACATCCCCATTCCTTAATTGAACATAAAGTTCCAGGTATATGTGCACAGGCATTATACTTTTTACATGTTTATTCATTTAAGGCAATGGGAATAAGTGACGTACCAAAGGTCACACAGCTAGACAATTGTTAAGTGTCTGAGGTCAGACTTGAACTCAGTTCCTCCTGACTACAGGGCCAGTGCCACCTAGCTGCCCTATGTATATTTTTTAACTGAACATTCAATGGTATGTTTTGATCAACATCAGATGGAGATGGGGAAGGGGAAAAAACAACCAGTTTTGTGAAAATATCCCTTTTCTCTATTAGTGGCATACTCATTCAACTTTTATTTTTATGTTCCAGGAGGTTATTTTGATCTGTTAAATAATGGCAACAGCAACAAACTCAAAAAAAATTCCTTGCCAAAACCTTTTATTGGATAATTACAATGTTTTTCTTTTATTATTGTTAAGCCAAAAAAATTTATAATTTTTTTTTACACAGCTGTCACATATAGGACAAACTCTGTCTCTCAGTAGGGATAAATTATAATAAAGAAATTGATGCTAAATAGTTTTTCCTGCAAGTCAAAAATCTTGTTGTTTAAATAAACTTCTTCTTTGAAATTTAAAAAAGACAATACTTGTAATTCTTTAGTATAGTAATTCTCTTAGGACAGCTGACAGAAGCATAATTAGAGGGTATAGGTATTTCTACCTGGAAAACTGGAGGGTGGTTACTTGGACAGAGGGTGTGAGTATAAATTGTTCAAGATATGATGGTGCTTTAAGTGATTAAGGACAATCTTGAGAGATCTGTTAAGTCTTCAACATCCAGAGGAAAAAACATGAATTCTGAAGGCAGAGAAAAGCATACAATGTTCACTTTTTAAAACTTCTTTTATGTTGTTTCTTTCTCTTTCATTATATTTTCCCCCTTTAGTCTTAATTTTTCTTTCAACATGCCCAATTTGAATATATGTTAAACATGATTGTACATACTTAAAAATACAAAGCATCCATAATTAGTTTCATAAAAATAAATTTATTGTGTCTTCTTTAAGTATTTTTTCCAAATAGTTTATATAGCATTAATTGTTTCTTAAATATTTTCTTGATTCACTTGTACATCCATTATTGCTGGAGATTTTTTGCTTAGATATTTCATTTTCAACTTCAATTTACTTTTCTAAAGGTAGTATTATTCAAGTATTTTATTATGTGAAAAAGTTATATTGTCTATTTGCTCTTTAGTGCCATCTACAGCTTGATATAAAGGGTTGCTAAGGGATGCCTCTGTTTTCCTTTGTACTCTTGGGTTGAAGAGGAAGAAACATACAAAGACAAAGATCAGATTTGTATGTGTTCTGTTCTGAGATTAATCTTGGAGCCTACTGGACAAAACAGAATCTCCTGCTGTAGCCAGCCGGGGAGAGATTGTCTCATTCTATCATTATCTATAGGCTCAAAGGGAGAAATTGTTCAGAACTACACTACTGATTCAGGATCTTCTCAGTTCTCTGACTTAAGAAAGCTGATTTTTATTTTCAAAAAGTAATTCTTTCTCGTAACTGTGCTACAGTGCTAAAATGTTGTTGTATTAGTGAACTCAGTATCTGGGGGAAAAATTACCCGTAATGAGAATTGTGTGATCCAACAAATAGCAAAGAACATATTTTCCCTAGCAGGTGATGTCATGGATATTTTTCCTTCAAAAAGTTTCAAGTTGTTAGCGAAATTCAGGGGTATGACTTTCCTTGGGAACAAGGTTTCCATATTCATGTGTCCCCTAAAAGGTTTCTGTGGACATTATGTACATTGGTAGATATTTGAACCAGGTTTATTGGCAAACTGATATATCTTGCTTATTCATGTCCTTTCCTTACATTGAGTCCCTTTTGTTGCTTGTTATTAGAATTCTTGTTTTTTCCTTCTATAAGGTAAATGTTGTGAGTGTTCATGTTTTTGCCTTATTCTTAAATAATGTTTAAGGTTTAATTTCGGGTAAATTAACAAGCCAATAGGGAACTAGGAGCTATTTGACCACAAGACTTTGGTCACAAACTATAGTTTCAATAACAATGGTTTAAATAAAGTGTCAACATCATTATTGCCATGACAACCACCACTACCACCATCATCATCATCACTGGTCTTTATTACCTTGAATTCTTTTTTTGCAAGGCAATGGGGTTAAGGGACTTGCTCAAGCTAAGTATTTTTTAAGTGTCCGAGGCCCAATTTGAACCCAGGTCCTCCTAATTCCAGAGTCGGTTTATCCAGTATGCCACCTAGCTACCCCATTACCTTAAATTTTACAGAGTTTTATATATGTTCTTTCATTTTAGCCTCGCAATAACTGATAAATATAGTCTCTTATTGTCCCTATTTTACAGTAATCAAATTGAATTTGAGATAGGTTAAGGATGAATATCCAATACTACAAATCTAGTAAGAGGCAAAAGCAGAATTCAAAATCAGTTAGTTGTAAACATATATTTATTAACATTTACTGTGTACTATATCTTGTACTAAATGTAGTTCTTTTTTGGTTAAAGTCCATCACTATATCCACTTTGCCCTCTAGTCAACCATGCTTTATAAGAAGCTAGAAAAAACTAAGTACTAATCACAAAAAGTCTGTATGTATTTCCTTTACTGGTAGATTAACAACCACCATATCAAACATGCATATAGCACTTTAATTTTATACCTAGATATAGATGCATGACTCGATATATCTATATAGATATAGATGTATATTTTTCTAGTTAAATGCAAAGATACCTTTCAACCTTCATTTTTTGTAAGATTTTGAGTTCCACATTTTTCTTCCTTCTTCCCTTTTCTCCCCCCACACCTTGACATCAAGTAATCAGATATAGATTATACATATATAACTATGTTGAACATATTTCCATATAAGTCATGTTCTGAAAAAATGCAGAACAAAAGAAAAAGCATGAGAATGAAAAAACATAAAGCCTAGAATAAAGTTTAAAAATAAAAAAATGATATGGTTTGGTCTGCACTCATTTCATAATTCTTTGCTGGATAAGGATAGAATTTTCCAAAACAAGTCCTTTAGAGACGTTTTGCATAATTGTATGCTGAGGAGAATTTAATCTATCATAGTTAACAATCACACGACGTTGCTGTTAATGTAGCACTTTAATGTTTGTGAAATGTTTTGCAAATTTTGCTTCAATTAATCCTTATAATGACCCTTTGAAATATATGTTATTATCCACATTTCACAACTGATAAAACTGAGGCTGAGAGAGGTTAACAGACTTGTCCTGGATAAATTTTTGAGACTTATAAATTTAAGATTTTCTTCCTCCAGGATCAGTAAGTAATCTATTGATCCACCTACTTTCTAAATAGGAAGTAATCAATTGGCTTACTTTCTCTCTTCCCAGTCTCACTTTATTCTCCTCCTTAATACTTTCCGCAGTCCTTACCCATTGCAACTTCCCAGTTGGTCCCAGGGTGACTTTATGTGAAAGCATGGATAGGAGCAGTCTTTTTTTGTCTCAAAGGTTGCATCATTCATAAAACAGATAAATTTCTTGCCCACAATGTAATTTCCTTCAATGTGAACTTCAGAATGGAGCCCATCCTCCTTTGACTGGAATCATACACCTGCAGGAACATACATTTAGAACTGTAAGAGATCTAGCTCAATCTCCTCATTTTTATGAGGCAGCTTAAAGCATAGTCACATTCTTTACTAACAGTCAAGAAGTCCTGAGTTTGAACTGGCTATTGTCATGGACAAGTGGAAATACCTCTTTCAGACTCAACTTCTTCATCTATAAAAATGGGAATGATAATAATAATAATAATAATAATAATAATAATAATAATCATAATAATAATAATACCTAGCTCACAGGGTTGTTTGATGTATTAAATAAAATAATATACAGAAATGGATTTGCAAATTTTATTTTTTTTATTTTTTTTTGTTAGGCAATAGGATTAAGTGGCTTGCTCAAGGCCACACAGCTAGGTAATTATTAAGTGTCTGAGACTGGATTTGAACCCCTGACTCCAGGGCCGGTGCTTTATCTACTGCGCCACCTAGCCACCCCTGATTTGCAAATTTTAAAGTTTTATTCAAATGCTACCTATGATTATTACCCAAAGAAACACAGGTTGTAATAGGCAGAGCTAGAATTTAAATTTATGTTCTTTGATTTTTGAATCTAGTAATAGTTCTACCAAATCACAGCATGGAATTGAGACAATTTTCATTTTTTCAGTTTGGGGAATATCTATGAACCTGAAATCAACATGTGATAGGGGAATCTATCTTCTTAATCATTTATTAAAGCCTTCAACCCTGTGTGGAGACTGTGCCCATGTACAGCCTGCCTTCACTTTGAGACTCATCAAATGTTATTTCATGCCATAGTAAATTTGAACTTTATAGTTTTCATAAGAACTTCATAGTTTAATTTTCAATCATTATACTTGGTTGCAGTAGTGTTTAAGTTCAGTATAACTTCTGCTAGAGCTAGGAAAATATATTCTTTTGGGAGGATGATGTCTGAGTCATAGGGAGAAGATTCTTAGAGAAACCTCATTTTGCTTTTTTTTTTACCCATGACATGTGTTTGATTACTTCTACCACCTTCTTAATGTTGATTGTCACTTTGTTTCTTTCACTCCCTGAAACTACTAGGTACCATTTAATGCTGAGAATATATTCATCTGTAGTCATAATTATGCAAGCATTTCTTTTAGCTTTCCTGCTCAAAATCCACATCCTTTTTTTCAGAGCAGCAAATGTTAATTTGACATATTCATATCTTTTTATGTGTTGTGATCTTAATTTAGAAGTTTGCAACTTTGTATTTACTTTTTTTCATGATATATTTTTAATTCACCAAAAAATGAATTTTAACATTTCTTTCTATTTTTTTCACCTTTCCTTGCCTCCTCCCCTTGAACCTTATATTGCCATTCTGTAATGTGAAACCAAAGATTTGAATTCCTGGTATAATTAGCTTGTGTAAAACAACTAGTATTTACTTGGTTCCTATTCAGAGATAAAAGGATAACTCAATATTTATAGTTTTTTCACTCTAGTTTCTTTGACTTTTGTTGAAATAGGGCACTTCAGGCTACGGATACTTCATGCATCCTGTCAGTTGATTTTTGCCATGGAACTGTATCTAACTGGTTTGGATGACAGACTTGGATACATAGTGGCCAGCTGGCTGCTTTTTCCAAAGGGATTAAATCCCACTAGGAACATTCTTTCCTTCCACAAACAGAATCCTTCAAACAATTATACTGAATGTTCATTGCACAGAGCACCTGAAACCCTAACAAGAAAAAAATGAGATTGTTAGGGAATCAAGGACATTCTAGAGAAAGCTGTATCCTGTCACCCTAATGTGTGACATAAGATTGTGATATAAAGTCATATGAATATCATAGAGATGACATGTCTAGGTTCAACTATTTGTGATATTTACATATATCCATTTCTGTTGGAATAATGGATTTGAATTAGAGTTCATATCTCAGAAAATGCAAAATATTTTCATATTCTTAAAACAAGTGATTTTTCCTTGCTTTTGTCAGAATTAAGTTTCTGGTTGGTACTTTGCAAATGATCGCATTCCTAGTTGTTGGTGGAAAGTTGCACTATTCTCTCATTTTTTAAAGGACATTCAATTTTATGTAGCATTTCAAATAAATAGAATTTGTTCTACGTTGTTTCTATCCTCTCTCTTTCTTCCTGTCATTTTCTTCCTTGTTTTTTTTACGTTCTGCCCTTCCCCCCAAGAAAATGATAGATTGTTAGACTAGTTAGCATTTCTTTTCAATAAAATTTGTACCACTGGTTGACCAACCTTCCCCTATTCTCTTATATATTTTCCCCTTTGGATTACACTTTTTAATGTATTTTTTTTCAGGATTTGAGAACTCAGGTTTGGATGAGAATACTGGGTGCATTCTTGTTATGCAAGAAGTTTCACTTTCACCAGAATTGTTTGCTAGATTGAACTTTAACTTATCAGAATTGTAAAAGAATCTCTAAGTCCACAAGGAATTAGAATATGTGGTTACAGCAAAAGTAAGGAATTCAATAAGTAGCAATTCTTATATCTGGGTCTTTAGGACTATGACAATATTATCTATTTGCCTGAATGTGATTCTTCTTCTTCTTCATCTTCTTCTTCTTCTTCTTCTTCTTCTTCTTCTTCTTCTTCTTCTTCTTCTACTTCTTTTTCTTCTTCTACTTCTTCTTTTTCCTTCTTCTTCTTTTTTCTTCTTCTTCTTCTTCTTCTTCTTCTTCTTCTACTTCTACTTCTTTCTTCTTCTTTTTTCTTCTTTCTTCTTCTTCTTCTTCTTCTTCTTCCTCTTCTTCCTCTTTTTCCTCTTCTTTCTCTTGTTCCTCCTCCTCCGCCTCCTCCTTCTTTCTTCTCCCTCCTCCCTCCCTCCTATTGGTTCTTCTCCACATGGCTCTCCTTCTGGTTCTCCTTCTGGGTTCTTTTTTTTGTTATTCTGCTGGCTGTTACTTCTTAATATGCTACCAGATTCCAGCTTTGTTCAGGAAGGCATTTTTTATATGACTTTAGTATATGTTGAAGTAGATCAAAGAAAATTATGACTTCAGGGTCATCATGATCCCACATTATCATTTTTCTACTGAGAATGAAGATTTGTTCTTTACATTAATATACTATTTCACAAAACCAAGCAAATTTCTAAATGAAAGCATTTTAAATGAATTTTACTTTGTATGAATGCTGGGATTTTGCTCTTGAATCATCATTTTTTCCTAGGTATTTCAAGAAATTTTAGTAGTTCCTTGGTCTTGCTCTATATTATAGAATTTATATAGGAATTCATAAAAATTTATGTGGAAAATCATAGAATTTTTCCTGAAGTAGTAGATCTAGAATAAAGTGAGTTCATAAAATGTATATAAAATCAAGCATAACTCATAAATGAAGTTTATTTTATTGGAAAAAATAGGTTGGGATGATGAAGCTCATGCCATCCAGAGCATTACCAAGATCGATAATATCAGTTTGCAGGCAATAAATGAGTAAAATGTGCTTTTATACTTTTCTAGATGATAACAAACTAGGAAAATTATGATTACATCACCATAAAAAATTTTTAAATAGGGCCATCTTCAGTCTCCACTTAATTTCCCAATACTGATAATTTATCATGTGTTTATTCCTAAAATTGATAATCTGGAAATTCATAACTCTCACAAGAGTGTCACTTTGAGAATATTATTTGTTTTTCTTTCTCTAAACAATAAGGATTATTATAGCTGTCCCACATCAAAGATGAAGATGAAACCAGTGTAAACATAGCTTGGTTTTTTAAAAGGTTTTTAAATCAATGTGTTTCTCATATTTACTAGATAGTCTAAATCCTCCAAGATAGCTGAACATCCAACAGTGCATGGAAAGAAGTACATTTCATCAACTGAAGAGAGGTTTGAAGTTAAATTGATAGATATGCTAGTAGGAGAATAACTCAATCTCTCTCTCTCTCTCTCTCTCTCTCTCTCTCTCTCTCTCTCTCTCTCTCGCTCTCATCCATAAATAGTGAAAAGAATCTGGAACTGTGGATCTCTCTTGAAAAAAGTGATGAGAAATGTCTCTCATTTCTGAATCTCTCATACTAATATTACTCTTCATGCACTCACACATCATACTATCGACATTTGCCTGTAGATTTATATTATCAATCTTGGTAATGCTCTGGATGGCATGAGCTTCATCATCCCAACCTACTTTTTTCCTATAAAATAATCTTCATTTATGAGTTACTAATGCATGCTTGATTTTCATATACATTTTCTGAACTCACTTTATTACAGATCTCCTACACTAATACAAAATAATCCAGGATAGACTGGAATCCTACTTGATGTGGCTGCCCATCCAGTTTGCAACAAAGTTCTTAGACATCTTAGAATATGGGTTTTACAAGTGGTTGTGCTCAAAACATTTACCAAGCAGTGTCAAGTGGGATATTAGAGGCAGCAAATCCACTATTCTCTCTGAATATTCCCTTCCAAATAATTTTAAAATGATACTGCAAATCATACTTTGGAGAAGCAGGGTAAACAGTATGTTAAGATGAAAATTTTTTCTTGGCTAATAAAACTTAGCAGTCAAACAGGAGAGGTCTGTGTCACTGAGGTGAAAGCCAAACTAGAGCATGGCAGTAGCACCAGTAGCTGTCCTTGGAGGCTGCTGCTGAGCAGGAATTTGGGGAGCTTTTAGTTCAGAGAAAATAAAGATACTCAAAAGCTGTTCAGGAAGAGATTAAAGGACATATTTTACTTGGAATGGGTGCAGATTACTCCATTGTTCATAACAGTTCTGGTTAACAGTAGGGGAAAGAGATGAGGACTTATAAGTCAAATGGGAACAGGATCCAGGTCTCTGTTCTAATACAGAAGGAATAATGAGTATTTAGAGCTGCATGAGATCTGGTCAGAATTCTGTTCTTAAGAGGAGCAGAGCACTAGCATTTCCAACTGCAAGAAAGCAGTTAAAAAACTTTTTATATGGGGAAAAAGCAGAGCATACACAAGGAAAGAAACTTCTCTTCAGATCCTTCCCCAAATAATACCACTTTGGAAGCACTGAAAACATTCAAACCCTAAAATTAAGTCTAAAAAACATTAGAATGATCAAATCTGAAGCTTGTGCTAGCATCTCACAACTTCCAGGTAATCAAAACTCAAATTTAACATAAAGTGCAAAGTCAAGAAATAAGCTAGAAAATGAGCAAATAGAACAACAAACAAAAAGAAGACCATATTTGTGTAGCATGGTTGGGGTGCAAGATGCAAATTCAGAAAAAGAGAATAATATGAAAACCATCTATTAGCTGTTATTCAAAGATTAAAAATTGCTAATTGAAGCTAATACTGACTAGATTCCTGGAATAGTTGTAAAAAAGAAATGAAAGTAGTGTTGGATAAATTGTGGAAAAAAATGAAGGTGATGCAGAAAAGTTATGAGAAGAGAATTAATAGCTTGATAAAGAGGGTCAAAATACTCAAGAAAATAAACCTTCAAAAAAAAGAAAATTAATTTATGGAAAAACAAAAAAGGCACAAAAATTCACTGAAAGAAAAAAACAGAATAGATCAAATTAAAAAGGTTAATAAACACTGAAGAAAAAAACTCCTTAAAATCAGTATTAATCAAATGAAAAAGAGGAATAAAGCTCAATTAAGAAAACAATTACTTCAAAATTAGAAATGGGCAACTGGAAGCTAATGATTCCATGAGATATCAAGGACTAATAAAATAAAGTCAAAAGAATGAAAAATAGAAGAAAATGTCAAATATATCATTGGAAAAAACAACTTACCTGGAAAATATAGCAAGGAGAGGTAATTTAAGAATCATTGGACAGGGACAGCTTACGTGGCACATTGGATAGAGCACTGGCCCTGGAGTCAGAAGAACCTGAGTTTGGTTCTGGACTCATCACTTATTAATTGTCTAAGTTTGTGACCTTGTACAAGTCACTTGACCCCATTACCTTAAATAATTTTTTAAATAATAAAAAAAGAATTATTCAACCACCTGAAATTCATGATTAAACAAAGAGATTAGACATCATATTTCAAGACATTATAGGGGTCAATTGTCATTATATTTTAATCTTAGAGAGATTAAAATTATATATAACAGTACATTCATTCATTAACTTCTGAAAGAGCAAAATTAAAATATCCAGGAATATGACAACCAAATTCCAGATCTCCCAGGTCAAGGAGTAAATATTGAAAGGAATCAGAGGGGGGAAAAGAAAATAATTCAAATATTTTGGAGTCAATGATAACACAAAAGTGAATGACTTTGTGTTAAAGGAATGGAGGTCTTGGGGTATTAAATTCTTGAAGCAAATATTGTTTTATTGTGTCTTGATTCCTTGCAAAGGAGTTTAGATCCATTCTACATTCTATAGATTACAGCCAAGAATACCCTACCTAGCAAAAGTAAAGATAACTTCAGGTGAATAAACATGGATATTTAAAAAAAACATGGACATTTAAAAAAATAGAAATTTTCTTTTGTTTTCAGTTTCATGATGTCTTTAATTTACATTTTTTATTTATACAATACTAAAATAGTCTTTTTGTAAGAGTGAACATAATCCCCTCCTTCCACAAAAATAAAAAAGTCTCATGAGAAATAAAATGAAAGAGGAAAAAAAATGTACTTTCAGTCTGTGTTCCAATACCATCAACTCTGTCTCTGAGATGGATCACATTCTTTATCATAAGTCCATCAGAGAAGTTACTTCCACAGTTGATGTTGCTGATTGTAATTCCCTCCCTCCATTTCTCTCACTACCATTCATTATATTTTCTCTCTCCTTTCACTCTGTCCATCTTCAAAAGTGTGCTATGGGACAGCCAAGTGGTACAACAGACAGAGTACCAGTCCTGGGGCCAAAAGGTCCTAAGCCAACATCCCACCCCAGAGACCCAGCAACCATCAGTCCTGTAGTCCTGGACAGGCCATCCAATCCCACCACCTTGCAAGAAGTAAAAAAAGAAAATATTTTGTATCTGACTATCTTCTCCCATGATCGGGTATACCCTCTCCTCTAACCCCTACTTCCCCCCTCCCTTCCCCGTCCCCTTTCTCTCCTTTTCTTCTAGATTTATATGCTCAATTAAGTATATATTTTGTTCCCTTTATGAGACATTTCCTATGAGACCCCCTCTCTCTGCCTAGCCTCCCCTCTTCCAAACCATTGCAAAAGCTATTTCATGACTTTTTTACGTGAAATATCTGAATCTATTCTACCTCCCCTTTCCTTTCTCCCGGTATATTTCCTTTTAACTCATTCACTCCATTTTGGAAATATATTATACCTTCAAATTCAGCTCTCTCCTGTGTCATAATCATAAAAGCTCCTTCTAGCTGCTCTATTAAATGAGAAGGTTCATATAAGTATTAACTGTAACATCTTCCCATGCAGGAATACATGCAGTTCTCATCATTATATCCCTAATAATTTACCCTTCTTGTCCACCCTCTCTATGCTTCACCTGAGTCCTGTACTTGAAGATCAAACTTTCTGTTCAGTTCTGCTCATTTCAACGGGAACATTTGAAATTACCCTCTTTCATTCAAAGTCCTTCTTTTCCCCTGGAAGAGGATGTTCAGTTTTGCTAGGCAGAAGATCCTCAGTTGCATTCCAAGCTCGTTTGCCTTCCTGGAATATTATATTCTAAGCCCTATGAGCCCTTAATGCAGATGCTTCTAGGTCTTGTGTAATCCTGACTACAGCTCCACAATATTTGAATTGTATTGCTCTGGCTGCTTGTAATATTTTCTCTTTGACTTGAGAGTTCTGGAACTTGGCTATAATATTCCTGGGGGTTATTTTTGGGGGGATTTCTTTCGATAGTAGATTGGTGGGTTGGCTCAATTTCTACTTTACCCTCTGCCCCTAGGATATCAGAACTATTTCCCTGAAAAGTTTCTTAAAAAATGAAGTGAAGGCTCTTTTCTGGATCATGACTTTCAGATAGACCAATAATTTTAAATTGTTTCTTGTAGATCTGTTTTCCTGATTCACTGATTTTTCAAAAAGATATTTCACGTTTTCTTCTAGTTTTTCATTCTTTTGATATTGTTCTATTGTATCTCGATTCCTTGCAAAATAATTTAGATCTATTCTCCATTTGAAATATTTTTTTTTTCCTCAGAGAGCTTTCTTACCTCATTTTCCGTCTGGCCAGTTTTGCTGCTTAATGTATTTTTCTTCTCATTAACTTTTGGACTGTTTTTTTTTTTTTTCCATTTGACCTAAACAAGGGTTTAGTATGTTATTTTCTTCAATATGTTTTTGGATCTCCTTAACTAAGCTTCTGACTTTGTTTTCATGTTTTTCCTGCATCTCCCTCATTTCATTTCCCAGTTTTTCCTCTACCTCCATTACTTGATTTTCAAAATATTTTTGGAGGTCTGAAATAGCCTGTGACCAATTTTTATATTTCTTGGGGGATTTAGATGTATAAGCTGGAACTGTCTCATCTTCTGAGTGTGTGATTTTGTGTTCCATGGGACCAAAGTAATTGTCTATGATCAGGTTCTTTTTTTTTCTGTTTAATCATTTCCCTAACCTGTGCCCTGGTTTGGGCTGCTTTCCATACTTTTGAGTATTATTGGGACACCTCCACAAGGACCTCAGTATGTGAGACTCTGACTGTTCTTCTGTCTGTGAATGTCCACAAAGGGTCCCCAGACTGTGACCAGGCTCTGAATATGGACAAAACACAAGAGTACTTTCCTAGGGCCAGAGGAGTGACCTCAATCATCTTCCCCCACCCCCTTACCTTCTGTGGAGCAAGAACTTTGATTGCATATACCAGGCAGGTCCCTGTTGGGCATATCTGTAAGCCTACTTCCATTTCCTGGGATCTGAACTGTGCTGAGAGGCACAGCTATGCTGATGGTCTTGGCTGTGCTGAGGGCCATGTTGTTTCCTCTGGCAGAGGTTGCCCTGATGATCTTCCAAGTTGTGCTTGGTGTTCCTTGGGTTTCCAGGTCGGGAAACATCTTCTGCTGCTGGAAATTGATGTTCCCATGACCAAGGCATCTAGGCCCCTAATGGACTGTTCTTGGAAGACTGGAGCTCCTTTGCTCCAGTGTGATAATCCTGGCTGTGCTGTCTCCCCTTCTAACCCCAGGGAACAGAGCTTTCCCACAATTTTACAGGTTACCTTTGACTAGATAATGGCCTCACTGGATCTTTCTGTTGGTTCTGTCTCTCAACAATTTAGTTAGAGCCATAATTTTAAGGTTTTTGGAATATTTTTGAGAAAGCTCCTAGAAAAGTCTGTTGTCATGCCACCATCTTGATTCCGCCACAATTAGCAATCTTTCAAACAATCCTTATTAAAACACAAGAACTAATAAAACAAAATCAACATTTGAGAAACATGAAAAGATAATCAAGAAAGAGGAATCATATGGACCATAAAATAAAAATGTTTACATTCTTCTAGGTATAGAAAATCATGTGATTACTAAGAACAGTTAAAATCAGTTCGTATAGATAGAGGCCAAGAGTGTTAGTCAATTATATTGGAGTGATATCCAAAGCTAACACAGGAGTTAAAAAAGAGGGATTCAATGGTAAAAGAATGCAAGATAAGATAGAATAGGGAAAATGTTCTAAAATAAAAAACCTCTGCAAGAAAGACTTTTTAAAGTAGAAAGAACAGTGGGAATGGGTTGGGGAAGTTTGATTCTTACTCTCCTTAGAATTGATACACAGATAAGAATATGTATGTGTGTACACACACACACACACACACACACACACACACACACACACACACACATATATATATATTATATTATATACACTCAATAGTATATATAGAAATATATCTTGCCCAACAGGGAAACAGGAGGCAAAAAGAATATATTTTAGGGATGTAATGACAAAAAAGAGGATGGATAAAAGGAGAAGCAAGTGATATTTTGGGAAGGACTGGATGAACAGAGAGAGAGAAGAAATAGAAGACAAATAGATGGAAATACATATACATACATACATATATATGTGTATATATGCATATGGCATGAACTTGCACATGAAATTGAAATGGATAATGTAATGGATTAGAAAACACAGTTAGAAGCTAAAATCCAACGTATGTTGAATTTACAACAGATATGCTTGAAACTGAAAGATACATACAGAGTTAAAATAAGGGGCTGGTGCATATTATATTATGCTTCACCTGAAGTAAATAATGCATGGCTAATAAATATGATCAGAGAGAGCAAAAGCAAATATAAACCTAATTAAAAGAGTTAAATAAGCAAACTATTTTGCTATAGTTTGCTATATATAGTTCAATTAAGTAATATGAGAAATTTTTATAGCAAATTTCTCTGATAAAGGCCATATTTCTCAAATATAGAGAGAATTGAGCCGAATTTATAAAAAAATAAAATGCATCCCCATTTAGATACATGGTTGAGGGATATAAACTTGCAGTTTTTAGTATAAATCAAAACTATTTAAAATCTTTAATATCTATGATAAATAAGCAAGCATTCACCAATTTGTGATTGATACTTAAATAATAAATCATCACCAGGTTTATAATAATAACCTTTTCTGTTATTGGCTGCCAGTTTGTATATATTTGCTATAACATCACATTGAGGAATTAGTAGCAGGTGATTCCTTTTAATGCAGACTCTGAAGCTGAGATGCAACAATGTATGACTAGATTCTCTGTTGCTTGTGCTAATTTTGGAATAACGATTAATACCAGGAAAGCCCATAAGCTCCATCACACAGCACCACACCATTCAGCAAATACAGAAGTTTTGAGTGCTGTACAAGTTCACTGACCTAGGCAGTGTCCTTTCAGGGACATTTGCAATGAGGTTGATACATGCATCATCAGATCTATTTTATTATTTGGGAAGTTCTAAAAGAAAGTGTGGGAGAGAAGAGGTATAAGATTAACTACCAAACTGAAGGACTACATGGAAATTGTGCTGACTTCAGTACTGTATGCCTATGAAACCTGGGATTCTACCAGTACTATGTTAGAAGACTGAATCACTTCAATTTAAATTGTCTTAAGAAGATTCTGTAGATCACTTGGTAGTAGATGATAGCAGACCCTGAGGTCATTTCTTGAGTTAAACTGCTAAATATTGAAACCCTACAGAGGGTTGGAAAATGAAAGACTGGACACATTTTTAGAATACCAGAAATATATTTGCCAAAAAGACCATTTTATTGAGAATTCACACAGGTCAAATATTCCTAAAGGAGTCAAAAGAAAGGATATTGGGATACTCTGAAAGTCCCTTTTAAGAAATTTAGAATTGATTATATAGCATTGGAGACACTGGTACAAGACCACCCAACATGGCATGCTCTCATCAGAGTAGGTGGGGTGCTCTATGAGGAAGGTACAATTGAAGGGCTCAAAGGAAATATGAAATACAGAAGATTACAGCAAGCACCCCAGGTGTTCAACATGAATTATTTGTGCCCAAGCTGTTGCAGAGTATTCTGAGCTCATATTGATCTGATCAACCATAATCAGACATATTTTAATTTGTCTCATATTGATATCATTTTGTTCTTCTTTGGTAGTGAAGGACAAAAACCAACCGTTGATTAGAGAAAGACAAATTAAAACAATTCTGAGGTATCCAATCATAGCTATTAGAAAAGAAAAATCCTAGATGCTATAAGGAAAATAAGTACACCAATGAATTTTTGTTGGAGTAGTGAACTCCTCCTACTATCATGGAATACAATTTAGAGCTATACCTAAAGGTTTTAAAAGTATTCATACCCTTTGCCCCAGCTTTCTCTACACAAAAGAAATTTTTTAAAGTAAATAAAAATGACCTCTTCAAAAATAATTTTGGAGGGGCAGCTAGGGGCACAGTAGATAAAGCACTGGCCCTGGAGTCAGGAGTACTGAGTTCAAATCCAGCCTCAGACAATTAATAATTACCTAGCTATGTTGCCTTGGGCAAGCCACTTAACCCCATTGCATAAAAAAAATTTGTAAACAAAGAAATGGAAAATGAGGGTATGCTCCTTAATTGAGGAATGACTGAAAAAACTGTGACACAAGATATTTTACATGTGTTTCAATAAGTGTTATATGATGACACAGAGTATGAAACCCTAGGCCTGGAATTCAAATTTAGCCTCAGATATTTATAGTTATGTGTACCTGGGAAAATTACTTGTTCCCATTTCCCTTAGTAGCTCATCTATAAAATAAGCTGGAGGAGGAAATGACATATTACTACAGCATCTCTATTTAGGTTCATGATGAGTCAAAAATTACTGAAATAACTGAACAATAACTAATTGTTCTATTAGAATGGTTAGGGGATTGGATTCAGAAAAAAACCCCAACAAATAAACATTTAGAAACAATGGAAGAACTGATTCAAAGCTAAGTAAGAAGAACCAAGACTTCATTGCACACAGTTATAGCAATATTTTAATGATGATTAATTGTAATAGACTTGACTAAATCTAATAAATATGATGATCCAAGAAAATGAAAAAATGCTATCATCTTCTAGAAAAGAGCTGATAAACTCAAACTACAAATTTAAGTAGAATTTCCTCAATTCATTTTTTATTTTTATTCTTTTTGACTGATATAGAAATGTAATTTGCATAATTTCACATTTATAATTAATATCATATTGCTTTCCAATACAGAATAGTGGTGGCAGAAAATTTGGGAAAGAAGCAGATATTTGGAACTCAAATTAAATTTTAACAAGAAAAGTATGTTGAGTGAGGGGGTGTGGGCAGTGCCCAGATGATGGAGGGAAGGCAAGAAATTCCAGCAGATCTCACCCAGACCACTCCAAATACCTCTAAATAATCACTTCAACCAAAATCTGGAGTGGCAGAACACACAGAAAACCTGAATGAAACAATTTTCAAGTCCAAGATGATTTGGAAGATCCATGGGAAAGATTCTGTTACACTGAGATTAGAGAAGACCAGAACACAATCTGGGCTAATCTGGTCGCCAGAGCAAACCAACTCCAACAATCCAGGAACAGCGCACTGGGCACCTGGGTCCTGGGGGTTCCTGAATGTATGGCAGCAGAGTAGTTCCAGACCTCACAGCCCAGGAACAACCAGGAAGTTCAATGGGAAAACTGCTGCACCAGAGTGAGTATGGAGCCCAGTCTAGCTAAGGACTTAGTGTAGACCAAGTCCCAGGAACCAGGAGGAGGCCTGGAAGGGAGCCACCTGGCAAAGAGCCACACAGCTACTACTTCCAAAGCACTTACAGGCCTCAAATGGTAAGGGGATGGGGGAGAATGCAAAGGTCTCTTTGCTGTCCCTGAGGCAGGACTCTGCTGCTTTGCCCAGACAGACAAAGGTCATAGTCTCAAACCCATTCTCAGGGAAAGGAGTTTTAATTCCACAGTGGAGCAGGGAACATCTTCATGGCTCCAGAACAAAGGGGAAGGGTTGTGATCATCCACAAACCAGAGCACAGGCCAGAAGAACAGTCAGAGCCTCTCATAAAATCTTGAAGGAATTGAGGTCCCTGGGGCATATCCCTAAAAACAGCCTCAAAAACATTCAAAAGTTTGGGAAAGGGCATCCTACTGGAAGTAAAGTCCCACTTTATCAAAGAGTCAAAATCAAGTCATAGGCTGGGGAAATGGGCAAAGAACAGAAGGAAAAAATATCTGATCATAGACAATTACTTTGGCCTTATGGAGGATCAGGTTACAAACTTAGAAGATAACAAGGTCAAAGCTTCCATGTATCTAAGCCCTCAAGAAAAATATGAATTGTTCTCAGGTTGTGGAAGAGCTCAAAAAATTTTGAAAATCAAGTAAGGAAAATGGAGGAAAAAATGGGAAGAGAAATAAAAATTATCAGGGAAAATCATGAAAACTGAATCAGCATCTTGAAGAAGGAATTACAAAAAATACTAATGAAAAGAACAAATTTAATAGGCAACGTTAAAAGCAAAGTAGGAGATCAAGGAATAGCTTATCTATCAGATCTATAGAAAAACAAACAGTTTATGACCAAGGAGGAGACAGAGAACATCATTAAAAACAAATGAAATTTTGTTTAAATTAAATTCAAAAACTTTTGAACAGACAAAACCACTGTATCCAAGATCAAAAGAAATGGAGTAAATTGTGAAACAATCTTTACAATTTGAATTTCTTACAAAGGTCTCATTTCTAAAATATATTGGAAACTGAGACAACTTTATAAAAAAAAACCAAGCCATTCCTCAATTATCAAATGGCCAAAGGATATACAGAGGCAATTTAGAGATGAGAAAATCCATTCAATCCATACTCATATGAAAAATTGCTCTAAATCATTACTTAACTTATTAGAGAAATGCAAATTAAAGTATCTACCTCAAACCTCTCAGACTGGCTAATATGATCAGAAAGAACAATGATGAATGTCAAAAGAGATATGGGAAATCTGGGACACAATAAATTGTTTTTGGATCTGTGAACTCATCCAACTGTTCTGGAGAGCAATTTGGAATTATACCTAAAAGACAATAAAAATATACATGCCCTTTGATCCAACAATACCACTATTAGGTCTATACCCTGTAGAAATCATGTAAAAGGTTGAAAACATCACTTTTACAAAATTATTCATAGCAGCTCTGTTTGTGGTGATAAAAAATTCGAAATCATTTGGGGAATGGCTGAATAAATTGCGGTAATATGTACATTATGGAACACTATTATTCTATTAAAAACCAGGAGGTATGGGAGTTCAGAGCAGCCTGGAAGGATTTACATGAACTGATGCTGAGAAGATGAGCAGAACCAGAAGAATATTGCACACCATAACAACAACATGGGGTTGATGATCAATATTAATGGTTTTCCTCATTTCATCAGTGCAATAATCAAGGACAATTTTAGGGTATCTGTGATGGAGAATACCATCTCTATCCAAAGAAATAATTGTGGAGTTTACACAAAGACTATTAGCTTTAATTTTTAAAAAAGCTATTTAATTTTGCTATCTCTTATATCTTATTTTTTTTCCTTTAAGATATGACTTTTCTCTCCATTCAATTTTGAGCAATGCATAGTATGGAAACAATGTAAAGACTAACAGACTGTCTTCTGTGGGGGTTGGGGAGGAAAGCAACGTTGACAGAAATTGTAAACTTAAATAAAAATAAAAAATAACAAAAATGTAAAAAAGAAAGATATTAACATATTAAAAATCAGTTTGGATCAATGGAAACAGCAGGCCAATGAGGATAAGAATGGGTGGGGTTGTGAATTGACCAGATGGAAAAGGATATACAAAATCTATCTGAAGTAAATGATCTTTTCATTTGTATAATGGAGCTAAGGAAAGTGGATAACTGTGAGAAATCATGAAAATACAGAAGAAAAACAAAAGAATGAAAGCTAAAAGAAAATGTGAAATACCTCATTTGAAAAGCAACTGACCTAGAAAACACATCCAGAAGAAATAATTTAAAATTATTGGCTTACCTGAAAATCATGATCAGAAGACCCTAGACTTCATTTTTCAAGAAATAATACAAAGAAAATTACCTTGTTATCCTAGAAGCAGAGGATAAAATAGAAATTGAGGGAATACATTGATCAATTTCTGATATAGCTCACAAAAGAGATTCTAGGAATATTATAGTCAAATACCAGAACTTCCCAAGTAAAGGAGAAAATAATACAAACAGTCAGACAGAAACAATTAATATCATGGAGCTATACTCAGCATAATAAAATAATTTACTAGCTTCTAATTTGTTATAATTTATTCATTTTCATTCATATGTACATGCATATTTCCAAGTTATATTATATCCATCTACCCTCCCTTCTCACTACCCTTCCCTCAGTAAGGAAGTCAGGTTAGCATTTTACATATACATTTTCTTAAACATATTTTCCTTTTTGAATTTTTGGCATGAGAATTTGGATTAAGGTCATTACCTTAATACATAAGAGATAATTTTTATATAAAGTGTTCATCAGATTTGGAAGGGGTGTTTTTTCTATGTTTTGTTCTGTTTTGTTTTTCTTCCTCTGGTTGGGGATAATATAGTCCCTAAACAGTCAAATACAGTTGTCCTGCTCTCTGAACTATCGAGAGGAACTGCTCCCATCAAGGTTGTTCATCTCATAATGTTGAGGTTATTCATCTCATAATTTTGTAGCAATTTCTAAATTAAGAGCTTGTAGCACTTGGAATATGATATTCCAGAAGGTAAAAGAGCTTGGGACTACTCAGCAAAACTGAACATCCTTTTTTAGGGGAAAACACGAATATTCAATGAAATAGAGGACTTTCAAACTTTACTGTTGAAACAAACAAATTTGAACAGAAAGTTTGATCTTCAAGTACAGGACTCAGGTGAAGCATAGATATGGTGGATGGGAAGGGAAAATCATAAGGAATTTAATGTTGCCAAACTGTATGAATCCTACATGGAAAGATTATAGTGTTAACTCATGAACTTTCTCATTTATTAGGGAAGTTGGAAGGAGCATAATATGGTCAAAGTACAGAAGGGAGCTGAATATGAAGGTATAAAATTATATAAAGAAGGACTTAATTGCCAAAAAAGGAATGTACTGGGAGAAAAGGAAAGGAGAGTTATAATGGGATAATTATTTAACATAAAAGAAGCAAGAAAAATTTTTCCAATGGATTGGAATGGGCGGAGTGAGAAGGAATGAGTTAGCCTTTACTCTCATTGGAAGTGGCTCAGAGAGGAAGCAGCTTACAAATTCAATTTGTTATAGAAATCTAGCTTACCCTACAGGAAAAGGGCAAGGGGAGGGAAGGGGGTTGTGGGGATAGGAAAGAGGGAAGATCCGGAGATAAAATAGTTAGATACAGCACAATTTTGAGGAGGGATAGGATCAAAGGAAAGTAAGAACAGAATAAATGGGAGTGAGGAGGAATAGGATGAAGAGAAATACAGCTTCCAATAGCAACTGTGGGAAAATATTGAAGCCGTTTCTCTAATGGGCTTATGATAAAACATGCTATCCATCCTAAAGGCAAAGTTGATGGCATCTGAATGCCAAGTGAATCACAATTTTTTTTCTCTCACTTTATTTTTCATGAGATTTCTCTTTATGGAGGGAATTATGTTTACTTTTTAAATTTATTTTTATGCAAGTCAATGGGGTTAAATGGCTTGCCCAAGTCCACACAGCTAGGCAATTATTAAGTATCTGAGGCTGAATTTGAACTCAGGGACTCCTGACTCCAGGGTTGGTGCTCTATCCAATGCATCACCTATCCACCCCTGAATTATGTTTACTTTTACAACATAAATATTTTAGTAATGTGAAAAATATAAATAAAAGTAAAGTTATTTACAAAAAAGAAAATAATGTTAAAAATAAATAAATAGATAAATAAATGAAGGAAGGAATAAATAAATGAATAAATATTCATCAGATGGTGGTTGACTCTTGATAGTGTTCATTACTGGGTTTATGCTCAAATACTTTACTGTTATTACCTGAAAGTTTGTGTTCAGTTGGTACACTTGAGGGATACCATCAGGTTGAGGTGTCAGTAGTAGATGATTCCTTTTAATGAAAGATGTATAAGAAAACACTGAATAATTTATTATAATGGAGTCATCTCTAATTTTGTTTTTAATATTAAGAAATTAGCATAATATCCACTCATAATGATTTAGAAAGGCTTGATGAAAAACTGATTATCAGATACAATATATTACTACATATATATATATATATATATATATATATATATATATATAATATGCTGGATTACATTCCTGCTGAAGTTCTTCCCATTTCTCCTATTTTGAGAATATTTTAGTGGAGGTTGCATATGCAGCTACATGAAATCATACCCATCTAAACATAATATAATATCTTATTAGGTAGTTAACAATAGATAATATAGATGATATACATATTATTTGCTGTTCTGTTTAATCTTTAATGATATAGAGATTATTGTCTGCTCTGCTTTAACCATGCCATCAAATAAAAATCAGTCTTAATTTTTTAACATACTCTGAAAAATTTATATTTTTGTACTTTTCTCCTCCCCCCTCCTTTTTACAGTATCTTTGTTAAGCCTAAGAGTAAGTATAATAGTTGCTTAACTCCTAATAATTCCCTCCAATGTTGCTTTATTACTTTTTTGGAGCCATTTCAGTTTTTCTCTACCTGCCATGACACATTTTTTATAAGTTTTCTTTGCAGAGATGTTGGGCTGGTTTGCCATTTTCTTTTCCAGTTCATTTTATAGGCAAGAAACTGAAGAATCCCAGTTAAATGACTTACCCAGAGCAGCACAGTTAGTAAGTTTCTAAGGTAAAATTAGAACTTATGAAGAAGAATCTTTCCTGATTCCTAGTCCAGTGTTCTATCCACAATGCCACCTAGATGCTTAGTCACTGTTACTTTAGGGAGTTTATATTAAATAAATGTTTGAAGTACAATCACAGTTATTCTTTTTTTTTAGGTTTTTGCAAGGCAAATGGGCTTAAGTGGCTTGCCCAAGGTCACACAGCTGGGTAATTATTAAGTGTCTGAGACTAGATTTGAACCAGGTACTTCTAACTCCAAGGCCGGTGCTTTATCCACTACACCACCTAGCTGCCCCAATTACAGCTATTCTTAAACCCCAGTTAGGAAAAATACTAATTTTAATAGTTAGCATTTATAGTGGAAAGACAAATGGAGGAAAAGATCCTTAGTACCATATTTTCTAAGTAAATGAAATGGAAGACTCTGTATTCATATTTTGGCTTTCTTATAATAATTATTATAACGATGTTTTAAAGTTATTAAGTTTATGTTTCTTTGAACTCTTCCAAGAACTCAAAACGTTTAGAAGCCATTATTTTTCTCAAAGTGTGCCTCTGAGATACAAAATTGGTAAGTATTACTATCCCATTTTTACCAATGAAATAAAGAATTCATCGAAAAACCGAATGATTTGACAGAGCCATTAAGGTCAGCACTGATTTGCCTGTTAGCAGAGAAGGAGAAAAAGCATCAAAATTATTAATATGTTTTGTTTTTGCTTCTCCTGATACTTGACTGATATCCTACAGATATGACTACCAATCAAGGAAATATAGTTCTGCTTTGATTTGGTTTTGCTCAGGCAATTTATACTATCAGATAAAATAAAAACTATCATTTATATAAGCATAGTAAAGTTTGCAAATTATTTTATGTGAAATATTTCATTTGAGCCTCACAATGACTTATGAGAAATAAGTTTATAGGTATGATTATTGATCATTTTGCAGTAGAGGTAAGTGAGATGCCAAGAGGTAAAATGACTTGCTTTTAATCACAGAACTACAATTGTTACAGGCAAAATTTTAATCTATGTCTTTGTTACATATACAGCAATTTCAGAACTATACCCTATTGTCAATGATCAATTCTTATAAAGGAATCCTAGAAAATAACATAACTGAGAAATACTTCCAGTCATCTTTTAAACAAGCATCATCAATCAGATTATATATGAACTGATAGAAAAAAATTTCACTGACTAGTTCCATATCTAGAATCATTATATCATATGTGAAACTCACATTAATCCAGTGGACATTTGTGGTGTAGATCAATTGAATTCTATGCCCTTAGTGAATGAAGTATCAATTTGATTAGCCATGCAAGTTTTATTCACATTAAGGGAAATCTCTTGCTTAATTCCCCCAAAGTATATTGAAACACCACAACAATATTTCATACATTAATGAGATATATTAGGTAATATATTATGCTATTTTGTCTCCATACTGGCTGTCATGAATACAGCTGTCTTGATTTTTGGAGAATTACTAGGTATGCCATGTTCAATATATTGAGTTTTTAATTTAATTTTTCAAATTATATAGAGAGATAATTTTCAGCATTAATTTTTGCTCCCCTCCTTCCTCCCTCACCTTAGGGTAGTAAGTAATAACAAATAATGTGATACACACTATACATGTGCAATCATATTCCAAATGATTCCATGTTAGTCATACTGTGAAAAAAAGAATCAGAATAAATAGGGAAAAAAACCTGAGAAAGGAAAAACAAAAAAAACCAAATAAAGAAGGCAAAAATAGTATGCTTTGATATGCATTCATATTCCATAGTTGTTTTCTGGATGTGGATGGCATTTTTCATTGCAAGCTTTCTATAATTTCTTTTTGATTCCTGTATATCTGCGAGGAGTTAAGTCCATCATAGCTGATCATTATACAATGTTGCTGTTAATGTGTACAATGTTCTCCTGGTTCTGCCCACCTTTCTCAACATCAGTGCAAGTAAGTCTTTCCTTTCTAGGTTTTAAATTTTTTTAATATATTATTTATCCATTTATCTCCTTCTTTCTATCTTCCCCACAGAAAATAATTTGTTATAGCTTATATGTGTAGAATCATGTTAAACATATAT
Organism: Macrotis lagotis; assembly: GCF_037893015.1. Lineage (NCBI taxonomy): Eukaryota > Metazoa > Chordata > Mammalia > Peramelemorphia > Peramelidae > Macrotis > Macrotis lagotis. The sequence continues at coordinate 89,361,390 of NC_133662.1, read as the reverse complement.
CTATGTCAATCATGTTTGTGAAAAAAGAATGAAATAAGCCCTTCTCCCTTACCTTCTCTATCCCCCTTTTCCTTTTCCTTTTAATGTTTCCTTTAATTTTCACCCTCCCTTTTTCAGATCCTTCTTCTGATTTTTTCCCCCTAGACCCCTACTTCCTTATAAAGTAGGATAAGGATAGCTTTGCACCAAAATGGGAAAGTATGTTATTCCCTCTTTGGGCTAAATCTGTGGTGAATAAAATTTACTCAATGTATACTCCCTCTCTTCTTTTCCTTCTACTTTAATAGGTATTTGAGCCTGTTCCTGCAATGTTACTTGTCCTCTAATGTCTTGCCTTCTCCTAGCATAAACTTTCTTTCTGTGACTTGGTTGTTTTAAAGCTATCTTGAAACCATAACCTCCAATGAGATGTACTCCTTTTAATTGTTCTGATAGAAATACAGTTCTCAGGGGTTGTTTGATGCACTGAATTGTAAACAGCCTTACCTCATAGTCACTTTATATCCACAACCTCTGTTCTAGTACAATAATATCCTATTTAGTAATATCCTATTTAGTACAGCAATATCCTAATTAGTACAGTAATATCCTATTATAATGCAATTCTGAAGACCCATAAAGATCATCAAATTAAAATCAATTTAACTACACACTCTTTCAAGTACACTCTATAGAAATACAGTCCTCAGGAGCTAAAGGATTGTGTAAAGCAAAATCATTCAAGATCTAAAAGTTTGATCATGTCACAATCAATTTATAACTACACCCTTTGTCTTAATATCTTCCTTTCAATTTCCTAAGAGAAATATAAGCCTCAAGAGGTAATTAATATTTGCCCTTCCTTTTGTTTCCCTTTTTAAAACATTTTTATTTTATTCCACTTAAAAATGAATTTCAACATTCACTTTTTTAAAATTTTGAATTCAGATGGGTGGAGCCAAGATGGTGGCATAAGGACAGGATTCCTAGGAACTTTTTTCCAAAATATATTGAAAACCTTATAATTATGATTTTAACTAAATTTTCAAGTAACAGAACCCACAGAAAGTTCAAGTGAGGCAATTCTCCAGACCAAGGTAACCTGGAAGATCATGGGAGTTGGAGAGGGCAGCAGTGCAGCCAGAATCACTGGGCAGGAGTGAAGGAACTGTTTCCCTGATAATATTGGCTTGTGGTAGCAGAAGCAGTTTCCTGACCTTCCAACTCAGGGAACATTAAAGACAACTTGGAACATCAACAGGAAACCTCTACCAGAGTGAGCACTGAGCCATAACTATTGTGGCCCTCAGGGCAATCACAGCCATGAGAGCAAGCCCAGACCCCAAGACATGGAAGCAGACTTACAGAACTTCCTAGCAGGGAGCTGCGGGGCAGCTGCTCCCAGAGAGCTTAGTCTATGGAAAGTAAGGGAGTGAAGGAAGACTTTGAAAGCCTCTCCTCTGTCTCTGAGACAGGACTCTGGTGCTTTGTCCATATTCAGATCCTGGTCACAATCTGGAACCCCCTATTGCCAATGAGTAGGGACCCTCCTCACCGTGTCCTCCAGGGCAAAGGGGAGTGCCTATGGTCATTCACAGACCAGAGAACAAACGAGAGCAGTCAGAGTCTCTCTCATAAGACCTTGAAGGAACTCTGGGGTCTTTGTGGAGGGTGTTGCAATATTACTTAAAAGTTCCAGAAGTTCCTCAAAACCAGTGTACAGGTTGGGGAAATGCATAAACAGAAATAAAGGAACCTGACCATAGACAATTCCTTTGGTCCCATGAAGGATCAAAATACACTATCAGGAGATGAGAAAGTCCAAGCTTCTGTGTCCAAAGACTCCAAGAAGAATAGGAGTTGAGCTAAGGCTATGGTAGAACTCAAAATAGATTTTGAAAATCAAGTAAGGGAGGTAGAGGAAAAACTGGGAAGAGAAATGAGAGCAATGCAGGAAAAACCATGAAAACCAAGTCACCAGCTTAGTCATGGAGATCCAAAGAATGCTGAAAAAAACATGTTAGGTCAAATGGAAAAGGCAGTTCAAAAGGGAATTGGCCAGATGGAAAAGGAGATAAAAAATTTTCTGAAAAAAACAACTCTTTCAAATAAGGAAGCTGCTGAATTTATGAGGAATCAAGAAGCAATGAAACAATATCAAAGTAATGAAAAACTAGAAGAAAATATGAAATATCTCATTGGAAAAACAAGTGACCTGGAAAAGAGTTCCAGAAGAGACAATTTAAAAATAATTATTGTTACCCGAAAGTCATGATCTTCATGACTTCATATTAAAAAAATCTAAGAGGAAAATTTCCCTAATATCTTAGAAGCAGAGATCAAAATAGAAATTGAGAGAATTCACTGATCTCCACCTGAAAGAGTTCCAAAAAATAACCCCCAGTATTATTATAGCCAAATTCCAGAACTCCCAAGTCAAAGAGAAACTATTACTAGCAGCTAGAATGAAACAATTAAAATATTGAGGATCCACAATCAGAATTACACAGGATTTAACAGCATCTACATTAAAGGCTTGGAATATGATATACCAGAATGCAAAAGAGTTCAGAATGCAACCAAGAATCTACTTCCCATCAAAATTAAACATAATCTTTCAGGGGAAAAGAAGGACATTCAGTGAAATAAGGGGATTTCCAGTGTTCCTATTGAAATTACCAGAGCTGACCAGAAAGCTTGATCTTCAAGTACAGGTTTCAGGGGAAACATAGAGAGGGTGGACAGGAAGGGTTAATTATGAAGACTTTCATGATGTTGAACTGTGTGTATTGTTTCATGGGAAAATGATACTGATAACAAGCTATCAACCTTCTAATTTAATAGAGCAGCTAGAAGGAGCATATTTAGACAAGGCACAGCAGGGAGGTAAATTTGAAGGTATAATATATTGTAAAAATGGAATCAATAGTTGAAAAGGTAATATACTGGGAGAAAGGTAAAGGAGAGGTAGAATGGGCTAAGATATTGCATGTAAAATTTCATGAAAAATTGCATTACACTTAAAAAATGAAAAAGAAATTGCAATGGAGTGGAAGAGGGGAAGGTGAGGGGGAATGAGGGAGCCTTCATTCTCATCAGAAATGGCCCGGAGAGGAAACAATATATATATATATATATATATATATATATATATATATATATATATATATATATATATATATATATATTTAAAAGAGTATATTTATCTAGTGGGAAAAGGAGAGTAAGGGGATGGGAGAAATGGGACAGAGGGAAGGGAGGGGGGAATTGAAGTGATAGAGGATAGGGAAGATCATGGGAGAATTTGGTCAGATACAGCACATTTTTTTTTTACTTTTTGCAAGATGGTAGGATTGGATGGCCTGTACAGGACTACAGGACTACTGTAAAAATAGTTGGCTTCAACCTGTATTCAGACAAGATCATATCAGTCTTTGGAATGGATAGTATTCTTTACCATAAGTCCTTCACAGTTGTCTTGGGTCATAGCACTGCTGAAAAAAAGGGAAGTCATTCACAGATGATCATCCTATAACATTACTGTTACTTTGTATATAGTACATTTCTCATTGCATCTGCTCATGAAAGCTTTTTTGGTTCTTTTTATTGAGAGCATCCTGAAGATCTTAATCATATACCACATATAACACCATCTTAATAATATACCACAATATATTCAGTTATTCCCCCAACTGATGGGTATCCCCTGAATTTTCAGTTAATTCCTATCAGAAGAAGAGTCACTAGAAATATTTTTATCTATATAGGTCCTTTACATTCCTGTTTTTTATCTCTTCTGGAATTCTAGAATATAGTCTTAGTGGTGGTACTGCTAGATCAAGTGGTAGGCATAGTTTTATAACTATTTGCATATAATTTGAAATTGCTCTACAGAATTGTTGAATCACTTCACAACTTCTTTGGTGCCTAATGTCTAATTTTACTTACATAGCCTCCAAAACTTATCATTTTTTTCTTTCTGTCCTATTAGTGAATCTAAAAGCTATAAAGTAGTATCTCAGAATTGTTTCAGATCGCATTTATCCAATCAGTAGTGAATTAGGACTTTTTAAAAAATGATTTAAAAATAGCATTGGTAACTTCATCTGAAAACTATTCATTACTTTTAATCACATCAGTTAGCGAATGTTTCCTATTTTGTGACAAATTTGATTTAGTTCTCTGTGTTTGAGAAATGAGGTATTTATCAGAGAAACTTGTTTAAATATTTTTGGCACAGATACTATTTCTAATCGTATTTCCATCAAACCTTTCTCCCACCCACATTTATTCTATTTTCTTTCTGCTTTCATCCTATCCTGACTAGTCCCCAAGTAATCTTCCCTTTCAATCACCTCCTCCCCTCCTTTCTCCCTTGCCTTTGCCCTCATGCTTTTCTCTAGAGAAAGACTGATTTCTATACACATAGACTTTTGTTTGTTAATCTCTCTCTCTGAGTGGGTTAGATGAGAGTAAGGCTCACTCACTCTCCTTCAGCTTCCCCCTCTTCAAATCCACTAAAAACTTTTTCTTGTCACTTTCATATTAAATAACCTACTCCACTCGACCTTTTCCTTTCCCTTTCTCCAAGTACATTCTTCTCTCAACCATGAACTCCATTTTTAAAATATTTTCCCTTCAAATTCAACTCCCTCCTCTGTTTTGTCTATATATGCTCCAACTGCCCTAATAAATGAGAAAATTCATATGAATTATTGGTATCATTTTCCCAAGAATGTATATAACCAGTTCAGCAAGTCCCTTATTATTTACCTTTCTAGTTTACATTTTGTGTTTCACTTGAGTTACATATTTGAAGATCAGGTTTTCTGATCTAACCTATTTGCTTGATCAGGAACATTTGAAAGCCCTCTATTTCATTGAATGAATATTATTCCCTTAATAATGAGTTCAATTTTGCTGGATAGTTGATTCTTGGTTGTAATCCAAGCTCTGTTGCTTTCCAGAATATCATGTTCTTAGCTCTATAATCTATTAATATCAAAGCTGCTAAATCTTTTGTTATTCTGCCTAAGGCTCCATGATATTTGAAGTTTTTATTTCTGACTTTGACAATATTTTCTCTTAAAATTGGGAATGCTGAAGTTGAACCATAATATTCTTGGGAGTTTTCATTTTGGGATCTCTTCAGGAGGAATGACAGATTCTTTCAGATTCTATTTAAACCGTTGCTTCTAGAATATCAGGGCAGTTTTTTATTATAACTTCTTGAAAACTGATGCCTAGGTTCTTTTTGGATACTAGCCTTCAGGTAGTCCAAAAATTTTTAAATTATCTCTTGTGGATCTGTATTCCAGGACAAGTCTTTCTTCAGTGAAATATTTCACATTTTCTTCTAGTTTTTCATTATCATAGTTTTGTTTTATTGTTCCTTTATTTCTTACAAAATCATAAGCTTCCCTTTATTCCATTTTATATTTTTAAAGCATTATTTTCCTCAATGACTTTTGGTGTCTCGTTTCCATCTAGTCAATTCTGCTCTAAAGAATTTCTTCTACTTGTTGGCTTTTTGGATGTCTTTTCACATTTATACCAGTTTACTTTCTTCAATATTTTTATTTGTTTGTTTTTTTGTTTGTTTGTATTTCCTCACCAAGATGTTGACTTGATTTTCCTAATTTCCTGGTATCACTCTCATTTCTCTGCCTAATTTTCCTCTACCTTACCTATTTGATTTTAAAAAGTCTTTTGGAGATCTTCCATGATCTGAGACTACTTCATATTTTCCTTAGGGGCTTTGAATGTAGAAATTTTGACTTTGTTGTCTTCTTCTGTGTACGAATTTTTATCTTTATTATGACCATAATAATTGTCAATGGACAGTTTCTTTTTATGTTTCTTGTTCACTTCTTTAGCCCATGACTGGAGATTGATTTTCAATCATTGTTAAGATGGGGCTCTGCTTCCAGGGTGGAGGATGTACTGTCTCATAATTTTTTTTTAATTTTTAATCCAGGTTTGGAGAACTGTTTTAGTGAGCCAGAATGTCATACATCACCTCATAATTACAAACAATTGATCACAAGATATCACAAATTTGTGTGTCATGCTTGGCAGGGGCCATGCTAATCTTCTCTGTATCATTTCAATTTTAGTGTATATGCTGCCAAAACAAGCACAACTTTAGGGTTTTTTGTGAGCTGTTTCCAAATATACTTCTAGGTACTTGTATATTTTCTATTCTTTCAAGATCTTAGACCTAAGGAGTGGTTATAACTATTATCCTGACCTGTGCTTTATTCTGTGGGTGTCCACAAGTGGTCCTTACTACCATGTAACTCTGAGGAGGATTCTTGCTCCACTGGGGCAGTATGCTCTGTTATTCTGTTATTCTCCTTCCTAGGACTAGGCTGTCATACAGCAACCCAGATCTGAGTATGAGTAAAGCAACAGAATCCTGACTCAGTTTTAACAAAGAGACTCCTGTAATCTACTTTTGACTATCTTACTATCTGTGGACCGTGAGCTCTGAAAGTACTTGCTCTTGCTGAGGCTTAGTCCAGGGCTGCCAGAATAAGTTCTCCATTGTTGATGCTTTTGCTGAACTGGGCTCAGGTCTCACCCCTTTGTGGCAGACTTTTCTTATCAGCTTCCCAAATTATCCTTGGCCTTATCTGAGCTGACTGGTCTGAAAACCATCATTGCTGCCACTGACCCAATCATCCTTCTTCCTGCTCCTGGATTGCTGAAGCCAGTTTATTCCTGCTTAACACAGACTAAATTATACTCCTCTCTTAACCCAGTTCAGTTGATCTTTCCTGCAGACCTACAAAGTTATTTTAGGCATGAAAATTGTTTCACTCTGTCTTTTTTTCTGGTTTCTGCTGCTCTAGAATTTTTCGAATAATTACGTCAAGGGAATGGTTTTGGAAGAGAGCTCAGAAGAGTCCATGGCTTCACTCCATCATCTTGACCCTGCCTACCCTCTATTTACCTTTTTATGCATCTCTTGAATCTTGATCAAATTTCTGTTCAATTCTTGTCTTTTCTTCAGGAGAGTTGAAAGTCATCTGTTTTTCTCTGAAAGCCTATACTGAATTTTAGAGGGTAGCTGATTCTTGGTTGTAAGCCAAAAGCCTTTGCCCTTTGGGATATCATATTACAGATTCTCTGATCCTGTTGAAGCTGATAAATCATGCATAATCCTGACTATGGTTCCTTGATATTTAAATTGCTTCTTTCTGACTGCTTGCAGTATTTTTCTTTTAGCTGAGAATTCTGAAATTTGTCTACAGTTTTCATTGGAGTTTATATTTTTGGATCTTTTTCTGGGTGGGGGGAGGGTGAATGATGAATCTTTTCAAGGATCATTTTATCTACTTGTATCAGGAAAATACAACAGTTTTCCATGATAATTTCCTACATGATAAAAGTCCAGGCTCTTTTTCTGATCCTGGCTTTCACATAGACCAATAATTTTTAAATTATTTCTCCTGGGTCTATTTTCCAGGTTGATTTTTTATTAAGAGGTAATTTAAATGTTCTATTATTTTCAGATTTTTGGTTTTGTTTGATGGAATCTTGGTATCTCACAAAGTTTCTCATTTTCATTTGTCCTGTTTTAGTTTTTTAGGGTTTTATTTTCTTCAGTTTTTGTTTTGTTTCATTTACCAATTCGTTAATTTTATTTACTAGCTGGAGAATTTTACTTTTAAAATTATGGTTTTCTTCACTTAATTTTTCATATTTTCTCATTTCTTCTCTCAATTTATCTTTTTCCTTTTTCCTGTTATTTTTTAATCCTTTTTGAGCTTTTTCTAAGCAGTCTTGTTAGTTTGAGATCAGTTCAACACCTTTGAGGCTTCATACAGAGTCATTTTGTCACTGCTTTTCTCTTCTGAGTTAGTGTTTTTATCACCACTTTCAAAATAATAGCTGACAATGCTTAGCACCTTTTTTTTTTTTGCTTGTGTTTCTGGTTATTTTGTCAGTTAAGCTCTTTTCCTGTATAGGGTATGTAGTTCCAAGTGGTGATTGTTTTATGTTTGTTTTGTTTTTGCTTTGGGATGGGGTTCTGGTTCCTGGTTTTCTGATCGATAGGCCCATTACTCGCAATTTACTCCCTGAACTAAAGTAGCCCAATCCTTCACCACCTTCCCAGGGCTCAAAAACCTTGCTCACTGAGGTGTGATTAGAAACCTCACTGCGGACAGAGCTGCACCAGCACCTTAGCTGTGTTGTGGCTGCAAGCATATAGCTGGCTTCCTAACTCTCCTACCTATACTATAATCCCTCATTATCCTTGGAACAGATTTTTTTTTCTGAAGTTGCTCTAAGAAACCTTGCTGAAAGTGGCTTCACTTTTTTGTACTGGTTTCTGCTGCTTTTGGATCTGTTTAGAGGATTCATTAGAAATCATTTCTGGAAAAATTCCAGGAACTTCTTAGCTTTGTGTCATCATCTTGACTCCACACAAGAAGTGCTCCTTATCGTTCCTTATAAAACAATAATATTCCATTATCTTCATATGCTACAATTTGTTCAACCACTCCCCAAATGATAGGCATCTCCTCAATTCTAAATTTATTGCTACCACAAACAGAGTTGGTATGAAAATCCTGATACATCTGGTTCTTTGCAAAAACCCCTTTTTTGGATTCTCTTTGGGATGCAGATCTTGTAGGGCTATTGATGGATCAAAGGGTATGCACAATTTTATTACCATTTTGAGCACGGTTCAAAATTGCTCTCCAGGTTGTTTGGATCAATTCATGATGTCATCAGCAATGCACTATTTTTCAAATTTTCCTATATCCTCTTCCAACATTGATCATTTTCCTTTTTTGTGATTTTAACCACTCTGACCTAATAAGGTGGTACAACAGTTGTTTTTGCTTTTGATAAATGTATTTATTAATTGTTCCAATTACATGAAAATATAATTTAAGCATTCATTCTTATGATATTTTGAGTTCCACATTTTTCACCCTCCATTTCCATCCTGCCTCACCCCTTGAAAGCAAGTAATCTGATATGTTTTATATATATACATATATGTGTGTGTATACATACACATATGTGTATATATATAATATAAATACACATATATGTAAACATTTTAAATATATATGAAACATTATATATGTAAACATTTTCATATTAGTCATATTGTGAAAGATGAATCAGAATAAAAAAGAAAAAACAGAGAGCTTAAAATGAATTTCAAAATTTTTAAATAGTATGCTTTCATCTGCATTCAGACCTTATAGCTCTTATTTTTTGGGTTTTTTTGTCATTTTGGTAATTCATTTTATTAATTTTTTTGAATTTATTTTTTATTCTCATTTTGTACACATTTATTTTTACATTGATAAAATATTCTTGTTTACAAGTAAACAAAATACCCCTCCTCCCCCATGAATATAGATAGACTTGCTTGGGCAAATAAAGTAAAGGGGAGAGAAAAAAATTAAAATTAAAAATAAAAGTAATAGTAATAATTGTAGGTATGGCCAGGTGGCGCAATGGACAAAGCACCAGCCCTGGAGCCACGAGCACCCGAGGCCATATCCAGCCTGGTAAACCCAACAATCACCCAGCCGTGCGACATGCAAGCCACCCGATCCCCACTGCCCTGAAAGAACCAAAAAGAAGGAAAAAAAAAAAGACCCAAAATGAAATAAAATAGTAATAATAGTAGGGGTGGCTGGGTGGCAGACAGAGCATTGGCCCTTGAGCCATGAGCACCTGGGTCCTAATCCAGCCCCAGAAACCCAAAGATCATCCTGCTATGTGGCCCCTGGCAGGCCATCCAGCCCCACTTGCCCTGCACCCTCCCCCAATAATAATAACAAAAATGTGCTTGAGTCTTTGTTCCAACACCAACAACTCTGTCATGGGTGGATCTCATTCTTTATGATAAGTCCATCGCAAAAGTTACTTCCATATTTTTCCAATGTTGCCATTGCTGATCGCAACTCCCTCTTTTCTTATTTCTCCACTACCATGTACTATATTTTCTCTCTCCTTTCACTCTGACACTGCTGTAGGGTCATTGACTGGATCAGCAGACAGATCCCTGGTCCTGGGGCCAAGAAGCACTCAGCCCCCATACCACCCCTTAGGCCTAGCATCCACCTGGCCCTATGGTCCTGGGCAGGCCTTCCAATCTCAGCCCCTTGCAAGAAGTAAGAAAGAAAATGTATTATATCTGACCACTCTCCCCCCATGGTCCATCCTCTCCTCCTTTATTCACATCCCCACCATGTCTATACCCCATTGAGTATATATGCTGTTTCTTCTCCTAGTCACCTCTGATGAGAGCAAAGGTTCCCTCATTCCTCCTTGCCTCCCCTCTTCCATATCATTGCAATAGCTTATTGTAATAAAAAAAAAATCTTATGTGAAATATCTTGGACTATTCCCCCTCTCCTTTTTCTTTCTCCCGTTCCATTTCCCCTTTTTCCTATTGAGTCTATATTTACACCATATTTTATCTTCGAATTCAGTTTTCTCCTGTGCTTCAAGTATAAAAGCTCTCTCTACCTGCTCTATTAACTGAGAAGGTTCATATGAGTATTATCAGTATCATTTTTCTATGCAGGAATACATGCAGTTAATCATCATTAGGTCCCTCATATTTCCCCCCCCCCAACTCCAATCTCCATGCTTCATCTGAGTCCTGTATCTGAAGGTCAAACCTTCTGTTCAGCTCTGGCCATTCCAAAAGGAACATTTCAAACTCCCCTGGTTTATTAAAAGTCCATCATTTTCCCTGTAAGAGGACTTCAGCCTTGCTGGGTAGTTCATTCTTGGCTGCATTCTAAGCTCTTTTGCCTTCTGGGATATTATATTCCAAGCCCTACAAGCTTCCAATGTAGTTGCTGCTAAGTCCTGTGTGATCCTGACTGCAGCTCCACGATATTTGAACTGTGTCCTTCTGGCTGCTTGTAATATTTTCTCTTTGACTTGGGAGTTCTGGAACTTGGCTATAATATTCCTAGGGGTAGGTTTTTTGGGATCTCTTTCTCAGGGGGATCGGTGGATTCTCTCCATTTCTATTTTGCCCTCTGCTTCTAGAATATCAGGGCAATTTTCCTGTAGTAATTCTTTGAAAATGATGTCAAGGCTGTTTTCCTGATCATGACTTTCTGGTATTCCAATAATTTTTAAATTATCTTTCCTAAGTCTGTTTTCCATATCAGTTGTTTTTTTCAGTGAGATATTTCACATTTCCTTCTAATTTTTCATTTTTTTTTGGTTTTGAAATATTGATTCCTGATTTCTGGTAAATTCATCAATCTCCCTGAATTCTATTCTTTGTCTAAAGGGTTTGTTCTCCTCAGAGAGTTTTCTTATCTCTTTTTCCATCTGGCCAATTTTGCTTTTTAAAGCATTCTTCTCCTCAATAACTTTTTGAACTGTTTTATCCATTTGACCTAGGCTGGATTTTAGCATGCTATGTCTTCAGCATTTTTTTGGATTTCCTTGACTAAGCTGCTGACTTCATTTTCATGTTTTTCCTGCATCTCTCTCCTTTCTTTTCCCAGTTTTTCTTCCAACTCCCTCATTTGATTTTCAAAGTCTTTTTTGAGCTCTTTCATAGCCTGATCCCAATTTCTGTTTTTCTTGGAGTCTTTAGATGCAGCAGCTTGTGCTTCCTCATCTTCAGACTGAGTATTTTGATCCTTCTTGAGCTCATTTGCAAAATATTTCTCAATAGTCTTCCTTTTGTTTCTCTGCTTGCTCATTTTCCCAGCCTGGGCCTGGTTTGGGGGTGCTTCCTGAGCTCTTGGGACACTCCCACAAGGGTCTCAGTGTGTGAGGCTCTGTCCTCCCTCCTGGACCGTGAATGACCATAAGCACCTCCCTCTGCCACGGGGCTGAAGTGGGGGGGGGGCCCTGTTGTTCTATGGGGGGGCCTAAACTGCGATTAGGATCTGAATGTGGTCAGAGCCCCAGAGTCCTGCTCCAGGGGCAGAGGACTGAGCTTGCAGTTTCTCTTCACTCCCCTCCCTCAGCTCAATGGGCTCATGCCCTGGGGGCTCCTGCTTACTGTCTCCACCTCCTTCTGTTTCTGGCTCTGGGCTGCAGTAAGACCAAGCTGCTCCCTGTGTGCCCCCGGGGGCTGGGCTCCACATTCTCCCTCTGGCAGAGGTCCCCCACTGTTCCCCCACTTTGTTCCCGGTGCTCCTCGGGGTGCAGCTCAGGAGACTCCGTCGCTGCTGTGAGCTGAGACTCCCAGTGCCCTGGGGCTGCCTCCGGGAGGCTGAAGTTCTTTGGCTCTGCTGGGCCACGCCTCTGGCAGGCCACCTCTCAGGTCCCGGGGAGCAGAGCCTTTCTGCTCTTTTCCATGTTACCTTGAGTAGGAGAACTGCCTCCCTGGGTCCCTTTGTGGGTTCTGTCTCTCAAAAGTTTAGTTAGAGTCCTTAGCTGATGAGTTTTATCAGAGAGCTCCTAATACTCTATCCCTTCTCATCGCCATTTTGGCTCCACCCCACGACCCTGTTAGGGGAGAGACGGGGGTGGATCCGCTGGCCTGCTTATACGGGTTACCTTATTAGGAGATGTTTGGAGAATTGATGTACTATTGGGTACCTAGGGTAAAGGAAAGGTGTGGCCTAAGACATATAGGTGGCTACACATCCGGGTGGGGAGAGAGAGATCAGCAGCAGGGAAATGTGATCACGCGTCAATAAAACACCACCTCACTTCCTCGGGTGCTCTGTCTGGTTATTCCTCTTCGGAGGCCAGTGATGACCGAAGACTTACCATGTGTAAAGGTAAGTGAGAGGGCAGGGGATTTACTCGAGCCTCCCCGGTCGGCGGCCCCTAACATCTCTGGCGCCCAACGTGGGGCCGGAGGGCCGACCCTAAGGGAGGTTCAGTAGGACTGCCTGAGTCTGTTAAAAGACTCTCCAGACAGCCTCAGTAACAGAGAGTTGCTGGGAGGGTGGAATGGGCGCGACGGGAAGTATCCCCGCGGTGATGCCCGAGGAGAAAGGGGTGGTTGCTGCCCAACTTTATAAACTGTGTGCTAAGAGCGGCCTTAAAGTCCCTCTGAAGACGTGCAGGGTCTTCATTGAGCATATTTGGGATGTTTGCCCTTGGGTTCAGCATACGGGTATAAAACCCGGTAGATGGGAGGTGGTAGGACAACAGATGGCTTCTTATAATGAGACTTGCCCCGGGAAATTGACCCCCACAGATTTTTCTATCTACAGGGTGGTAGATGCTGTCCTGAACCCGAAGGTCGTCCCCAGTTACCAACCGATTGGCACCCAGGTCGGGGACTCGTTAGCGGGCTCAGATAGTGATAGTTCCGAGGGGGAGGGGGGAAGACCCCCGCCCATGTACCCGTGGGAGGAGCTCGGGAAAGCTCACAAAAAATCGGCAGGGAGTGAGGGGTCGAGCACAGATGGCGCCGCTGCTACCGCCCCACCCGTGGATTACCGGAAGAGAACCCGGAACCACTGGGGCGTCAGCGCGCCAAGACAAGCAGACAAGGAAGTGGATGGTGACGCAGCAGAAAATCAGGGCGTTGGCTCTGTGCTACAGCCAGAGGTGTGGGAGGCGAACTGGGGTGCCTTGCCTCCCCCTGCCCCCACTCCCTCTGGTGCACTAGAGACTTGCCGTTCTGCTGCCCCCTCTCAGCCCCGTGGTTTGGCGGCCTGTCGCGCGACATTAGGGGCTCGCGCTCCCCGCCCTAGTCTCCTGGCAGCCAGCGCTGTTCACGCTGTTGAGTCCGGCGAAGACGTGGAGTGGGACGATTGGAATATTTGCCCGCTCTTCACTGACCCCTTCACTGGACAGGTCAGTTATGCTCCTGTACCCTTTAAGAGACTGAAGGAATTGAAAGAGGCTGTGACCAGGTATGGCCCTGGGTCACCTTATGTGAAGAAACTTTTGAACAACCTCTTTGCCACTGCCCCGTGGGTGCCCAACGATTTCAACAAAGTCGCTGCCGCCTGCCTCGATCCCCCTATCTACCTGGCCTTCAAGGCCCAGTTAAGGAGGGAGGCCCGGAGAGTGTGCAAGGCTCAAGGATATACTAATCCTCTTGAAGATGCCGTAGACATACTTTGTGGCACAGGGGCCCATAGTAGCGTTGAGGCCCAATCATTGCTCACCCCACAGGATTTGGATGTTGTTAGGCAGGTGCATCTGGCAGCATGGGATAAGATAGGCACCTTGGCAGACGGCCAAGCCCCTACTAAGCTCGTTGGGTTAAAACAGAAGGCAGAACAGTCCCCTTTGACTTTTGTGAATGAGGTCCAGGAGACCGTCAAGCGACTTATGGGCAATGGCCCTGGCACTGAGCTCCTTATTAAACAGCTTGTCAGAGACGGCTTGCGCCCGCGGGCTGCCACCACCTTATCTTCCCTATCGCCCGATGCCAGCCTGGAAGAAATAATAGATAAGTTAATGGATCTCCCTCGCGAGGACTCCATGTGTAACTTGGTGGCAGCCATGGAAAAGAGAGATGAATGCTTCATGGCCGCCTTACAACAGTTGTCTCTCGGGGGGACCAAAAAGCAAGTGTGTTTTAATTGTGGTAAACCCGGCCACTTTAAGGCACAGTGCCATGCGCCCCCTCATGGCAACACTCCACGTTGCTTCTCTTGTGGCGGCTTCGGGCACATAGCTAAGTTTTGTAGGCAAAAACAGAAAACACAGAAACAGGACCAGGGAAACGGGAGACGGGGGAGCCCGGCCGCGGGGCATCCCCCTCCCGAACCAGTGGCCAATTAAAGGGGCTTTGTCCAGTCAGAGCTTGGGCTGCTACTGAAGATCAGATCTATCAGATCGGTCCTTGGGAGACACTGGCAATACCGACTCGTATGAGGGCGGCTCCCGCCCTCATCACCGGACCTGACGGCTATACAGATTTTATAACACACACTCAGGTAACGGAAAAACCCCATTCCTCTGTAATTATAACCAACCCACACCCCTATCCCCTTGTCCTGAGAAAGGATCAGGCCATAGGCAAGGCCCTGCCCCTAGATGGGATCCCGGGGGGTGAGGCAGGGCAGGAGTGTCGTCTGGACTGGGTGCTCCCCATAACTCGGGTCCGCCCCTCCTTGGAAGTGATAGTGGAGGGTAGACCTATAGTAGGCATCATGGACACTGGGGCTGACTGCTCTGTCATCAACAGTGCCCAATGGAATCAGGAGTGGCCGCTAGAGACGTCCCCTCAGACAGTAGTGGGTGTGGGGGGAAGAAAAGGTGCCCAGAGGTCCGCCCGCCGGTTGAAATGGGAGGTGCAAGACCAACAAGGATTGTTCCTACCCCTACGTCTCCATGAGTTGCCCTATGCATTGTGGGGGCGGGACATCCTGAGTCAACTCCAGTTGTCCTTGGTCACCCCTGACAGTGTTCAGGGAAACTGACAGGGGCCACGTTAGCGGTGAGGCACTGCCCGAAGATAACGTGGACCAACTCCCAACCAGTGTGGGTAGAGCAGTGGCCCCTGACTGACCCGAAACTCACCGCCTTGAGAGAAATACTCCATGATCTTTTACAAAGAAATTGCATTGAGCAGTCATTTAGTCCATATAATTCCCCAGTTTTTGTTATAAAGAAGAAAAGTGGAAAGTGGAGAATGCTTATTGATCTAAGGGCTGTGAATTCCTGCATGCTCCCTATGGGTGCTCTCCAACCCGGATTACCTACCCCGACAGCTGTCCCAAAAGAGTGGCCTATAATAGTAATTGACATCAAGGATTGTTTTTACAGTACTCCGTTACATCCAGAAGATAAAGAAAAGTTTGCCTTTTCGGTCCCTTCGCTTAACTATCAAGCACAATATTCCAGATATCAGTTCAAAGTTTTGCCTCAAGGCATGGCAAACAGTCCTACGCTGTGCCAGTTCTATGTTGCTTCCTTACTAGAGCCGGTTAGGACAGAGTTTGCCGGAGTTATGATTCTTCATTACATGGGTGATATACTGATAGCCGCACCCAAAATAGAGGACGCCAGATTATGCCTGAGAAAGATAACCTCTATATTGGACGGCCAAGGAATGCGGGTCGCTCCAGAAAAAATTCAGATGACTTGTCCCTATCAATACCTGGGCCATTCTGTTTACCCGAACTCAGTTCAGAGACAAATGCCGAAAGTAGACCATACCAAGTATCAGACATTAAATGATTTTCAAAAATTAGTTGGGGCTTTCCAATGGCTTCGGCCCACTTGCCCCATTCCATCCAATTTGATGCAACCACTATATGATCTTTTGAAAGGGGACACTTCACTCTCCTCCCCCAGGGCCTGGACGCCGCAGGCGGAACAGGCCCTGACTGAGATTGTGAAGAGGGCCTCAAAGGCCCTGGTCCGACAAAATCCTCAGTTGCCTGTGGCGTTCCAACCATTGGATGATGGAGGTCTTGGTTGGGGCTGTCTTTTTCAACCCCACGGCTGCTTGGAATGGGTGTATCGTAAGGGACACAAGGCCACCTTATCTGATAAATGGGAGGTCCTAGCCATAAGTATCTTGCAGGCTGCAGAGTGCTGTCGCGCCACCTTTGGTAGAGACCCCCTAATCAATATGCATTTGTCTCAGGAAATCGGGCAATGGCTGGCAGATAAGTCCTTACCTTGGGCTGTTATCTTAACATCATTTTCCTTTTCCAGTCTATCTTTGCCCCCGTTGCTCCGTTCCTTCTCCGAGTTGCGGCTTGCATTGCCCCAGCCCGTAGTGCACAGTTGTCCTGTAAATGGCCCCAATGTCTTCACTGACGCTACCAAAGCTGGACGTGCAGTAGTTTATGAGCCAGCCCATCGATTCCTCAGGGTGTTTGATACTCCCTTTTCTTCTACCCAAAAGAATGAGATGTTTGCTATTATTAAGGCTCTTCAGCTGTATTCTCATTGTCCAGTTAATATTGTTTCTGATAGTATGTATTGTGTCTTGCTTGTGCCTCAATTGGAGACAGCTTATATATCCCCACGTTCAGCTGTATATGATTTGCTTATTGAGTTGCAGCATTTAGTTTGTCAACGCCACGCTCCCCTTTACATTTTGCATGTACGTTCCCACATTACTACCGAGGGGCCCATTTTTCACGATAATGATGTGGCTGATCGGGCCCTTTATGTCGCTGCTCAGTCCCCTGTGCAGCGAGCGCATGCGAAATATCATCTGTCCGCTCGCTCCTTAAGAAAATTATATCATATCCCCAGAGGGGAGGCACGTCTCATAGTCCGGTCTTGCCCCTCCTGTGCTCCCTTTCGACCCCCTTTAAGACAGATCGCCCTCAATCCCCAGGGAGGTTACCCCAATGCCCTGTGGCAAATGGATGTCACTCACGTGGGTCGTAAATTTATCCACGTTTCGGTGGACACTTTCTCTTCACTTATCTTTGCCACTATTCAGCCCGGGGAATCTGCTCGTGCAGTTTTGGCCCATTTGTATCAGCAAATTGCTGTTTTGGGGGTTTCTACACTGGGCTATATTCCATTTTTTACCCATTTCAGATTGATGGTTTTGTAGTTCCTCAATGTTATCTTGAGTATAGAACTTTTTTCACCATGTATTTTGCGGGTTCTGTTACTTTAAAATCTATTTAAAGGTGTCATTATTAGTTGTTTGGGGAAAGTTCTAGGAACTTCCCAGCTTCAGGTCACCATTTTGGTTCCACCTATTGATAAAAATTTTAAGAATTATAAGTATCATATTGCTATGAAAATATATTAATGCTTTAGTTCTATCAAATACCTCATGTTTTCTCTTTCTTTTTAGTTGTTTTATTCTTCCCTTGGGTGTTGATAGTGTAAGTCATATATTTGGATAAGCTCTAATCTTCTTATGAAAGCTTTCCTACTTCCTTAAATAATCATTTTTCTCTTGAGTATTTTACTTATTTTTTTGCCAAGAAATTGATTCTTGCTTGTAATCCTAACTTCTTTGTTCTCTAGAATAACATGTTTCAAGACTTCTGCCCCTTCCAAATCCTGTGTAACCCTGATTGTAACTCCAGATTGTTTGAATTGTTTGTTTCTGGCCACTTTGTAGTTGTTTTTTCCTTGACCAAATAGTTATGAAATTTGGATACATTGTTCCTTGCAGTGTTTAACTTAAGGATCTCTTTCCTGTGGTGATTAGTGGATTCTTTCAGTTCCTGTTTTTGCCTTCTGGTTCTAGGACATCAAAGAAGTTTTCCATGATGGTTTCTAGAAAGATGCTTCTTTTGATTATTGTTTCAGATAGTTTGATTCTGATATTGTGCTTCCTGAATCTATTTTTCAGATTACTTGTTTTTACCATGAGGTATTTTACATTTTCTTCCACCTTTTTCATTATTTTTAATTTGATCCTTCTTGTCACACAGAGTCATTAGCTTTCTCCTGCTCATCTCTAACTTTTAAGATGTTGTTTTCCTCAATTTTTGAAATTTCTTTTCCATTTAACCAATTCTACTTTTAGTTTCCCAAGCTATTGATTCTTTTTCATTATTTTATTGTATCACTCTCAATTCTGTCAATTTTTCATCAACCACTAATTGATTTTAAGCTCTTTTTTGAAGATTTTCATGAATTCTATATGGACTTAAAATCACTTTCTACTTTTCTTTGAGACTTTGCATATAGCTGCTTTGAAATTGTCCTTTTCTGAATTTCTATCTTGGTTTTCCTGTCACCTATAGTCATATTATATTTTGTTTTTGTTTTATGTTCTTTTTAGGCATTTTTCTTTCTTTTTAATTTTTGTTCTTCTCTCAGGGCATAAAAGGTATTTTCTCATTTATTTTTTCTTTTCTGCCATTGCTACAGCTCTGTTTATTTACCTGGTCTCTACTGATTTTGCTCTGGAGGTCTCTTGTCTGATACTGTATTGAGGGTTAATGTTGGGTGGGGTTTCTGTGCTTTTGAAAGTTTTATGGGTCTAGCAATTTATTTGGTTTTTAACTGGAATCCTAGGGGAAGGGTCTGAGATGTGTTGAGGTCAAAGGATGTTTCTTAATTTTCCTATGACTCTCCTGAAGCATATGGTTCTCTGGCCCCTGGAGGATGCATATTTGCCCAGTTCTGTGCTAAACACAGTGTTTCTTGGAGCTGGAGTCTTTTTTCGCTTTGCTACATCAGGTGGGGTATTCTACTGTTGGTATTTGTTTGTACCACCACACTGAGGTACAGTATCTCCCACTAGTTTGCTTTGCTGGGGCTTGCTGCTGGTTTTCTAGGATACTTCCTCTCCTGAACTGTACTCCCTTGCTCCTCTTTTAATGAAGAAATATGGATTTCTCTTATGCTTCTTCCAAGTTTCTTGAGCTAAAAGACAACTCATCTTATTGCTGGTTCTGCTATTCCAAGATTTATTTTTGAGCAGTATTTTATGATTGTTTGGAGTTGAATATCGGAGAGTTACAGTGACTTACTGCTCATTACATCACCTTAGTTCTCAGAAGCTGAACTATTTTGTTCTTCTATCAAAAACATACTAGATTTTACTGTTGTTTAAACCTTTTTTATTTATTTTATTTTAAAAATCTTTTGATCTTGTAAATTTTTATTTTCATTATTTCTATTTTGATATTTAATTGGGGGGCCAGCTAGCTGGTGCAGTGGATAGGGCATTGGTCTTGGAATCAGGAGGATGGGATTTTATTTTTTTATTTTTAGGTTTTTTTGCATGGCAAATGGGGGTGAAGTGGCTTGCCCAAGGCCACACAGCTAGGTAACTATTAAGTGTCTGAAACCGGATTTGAACCCAGGTACTCCTGACTCCAGGGCCGGTGCTTTATCCACTGTGCTACCTAGCCACCCTAAGGATGGGATTTTAAATCCAACCTCACACACTTGATTCTTTTTAGATCTGTGACCTTGGCCAAGTCCCTTAATACAGACTGTCTCAAATCCAGAACCATCTCCAGTAATCCTGACGCATATCCAACCTCTGGACCCAGATGTCTCTTGAAGTGAAAGTGAGGCTGATGACTAAGCATAACACCCCCTCACTGAAATAGAATTTCAAGTACTTGTCATAGCACCACCTGCCTAATGTTGTGGTCTTCTTCAAGAAATAAGAAGAATCATTTAAATGGGGATTGTTAATTTAACTGTTTTTCTATTTTATCCTGTTTTAGCTTTGTGACTAACCCATTGATCTAATCTATCTTATTTTCATGAAAGTATTAAGGGATACATGTTTCTTTAACCCCTTAAGTATTTCTTTAAATATCATTCTTGTCATCATAAAAAGAAATTGTTAATTTGTTCTGATTTAATCTTTAAAATATCCTTTAATATTGCTTTTTAATTAATAATAATTTAATTATGTTTATTAATTTTAAAATGTAATTTTACTTCACAGGTCTTTACTACATACAATTTTATTCCATTATTGTTTATAATGGATTATAGCTATACTCCTTTCTATTCCCATTTAATATTGTCAAGGAACCTCTCATTTCTCACTTTTCTAAAATTATACTCATCTCCTTAATTTTCCTTTAATTTAATTATTTATCTAGGTCTGAGAAAACTAAAATGAGGTCACTCATAATTTTGTATATTTCTTTAAGTAATTAATTTATTTTTTCCTCGAAGAATATAGATACTATGCTACTTGATCATCTATGAATAATACTCATATCAATTCTTTGTCTATGGTATCTTTTCACACAATATAATTTTCATGTTTATCTCTTTAGATTAGATCTGTGATTTTGACATGTCTTACAATTATTCCTACTACTGATTTTTCTTTTTAATTTGAATTCATTTGAAGAATATTAACTTCTGCTATAATCCCTTATTTAAACATTGCATCCTTCTGTTTCAATTGCCTAGTGAACTGTTTTATTCTGATTTCTCAACTATTTTCCTATAACCTTCATTTACAGGAATGAGTTCATTCTATGGACATTCACAGTTCTCTTTTATTTCTCTCCATCCTATACTGTTTCCTTTTTTCTCTTTTTTCTTTGCTCCTTCTATAAGAGTTTATTTTAGTTCTTTCTAATGTCTTCTTTTACGTGCCCTCATTTTATTTTTGGTCTTACAATAATACTTTTCCTCCTGTTATGTTCTATTGAATCAGATATAGTTCTTTATACAACTTTGTGAATATTTATTCTTTCCTTTTAAATTCAATTTAGATGAAAATGAATATCACCTGCCCCCTACTTTCCGCTCCAGCCTCGACTTTGCTCAACTCAACTTATGTGAGATATCTTTTCCCCTTCTTTTTTGGATTCTCTTGACTTCCTTTTTGCTCTTTCTTTGGGGTGTGGGGGGAGGGTTTGTAAAATATAGTAGAATAACACCCAAATCCTCTTCCTCATTAGCATCTATCTATAACACTTAGTGATGATAAAGTTGTGGAGGTTTCTATGTATCTTCTCTTCATATAAGTATGCAAACAGTTAAATATTATATAATCCCTTATCTTTTCCTTCTCTTGTTCACTTTTTATTTGTATCTTTTTTTTTACAAGTTTGTTAAATTTTATTTTCAATTCTGGCCTTTTTATTGAGAGTTTTTAGAAGTCATCCATTTCACAAAAGATTTATGATTTATTTCCTCTTAGTATTATATTTAATAATTCTGGATGGTTCATTCTTGGTTTTAAGCTTAGATCCCTTGCCTCCTGGAAAATCATGTTAAAGGTCTCCACTCGTGTAATGTTGTGACTACTAAATTTTGTGAAATCCTGTCTGTGTTACTTCAGAATTTGAAATCTTTCCTTCTAGTTTACATGCAATATTTTCTATATCATTTAGGAACTTAGTAATTTAATTTTAAGATATTTTAGTTTTCACTTTGGGGTTTCTTTCAGGAGGTGACCAATGGATTCTTTCAGTTTCTACAATGTTCATTGATTCAGAGAAATTTGGGTTGCTTCCTATTATAATCATTTGAAATGTGAACTCTAAGGCTTTATTTGTCCATAGCTTTCAGGAAGTCGACTGATTTTTAAATTAATTTCCTCTATATGTTTTCTAGGGAAATTACATTTTCTACATATTTTTCTACTTTTTCAGAATTTTGATTTTATGTTACTGTTTCTTTAGGTGTTAAGTGATTAGTTGTTCCTATTTTTCTAATTCCTATTATAATGGAGTTAAGTGCACCAAAATGGTTTTGTATCTCTTTCACCATGCTATGATTCATATATGTATATATTTACACACACATATCCATATATATATACATATATATGGATATGTGTGTATGTATGTATCTTCCTTAGCTTTCTCTTTTCTTTTAATTTTTTCTTCTACCACTCTCATTTGGACTTTAAAATTCGTTTTTAGTGCTTAAAAATTTTAAGTAAATTTAAAGTAAAGTAAAAAAAATTAACCCTTTTCCTGTTGGACTTGTTATCTAAGTTTCATTATTTCTAAAATTTTATTGTTAGATATTTTAATGTCTATCATTCTCTTGCTCTGTGCTTGTTTTAAGTTAAATTGGCAATATAGCTACTCTTTATGATGGGGTACATTTCTTTACTTCATCTTACTAATTTTTTGATGGTGGATTTTAGGTGCATTTGGTCCTAGTAAGAAGACTGTCTGACCTGAGCATCTGTCCTTTTATGTCCTACTGACTTCAAAGTTCATCCTGGAAACCTCCAAACTTTCATTGATCTTAAAGTAGTGTGATTCAGGAAGAAATTTGTTCATTGTACTCAATATCAATTCTATAAATTTCTGTCAGAAGTTGGATTTTGTTGGCTTGTCCTTGATTAGGTTATTTAATAATTTCTTATTTCATTCATTTATTATTAACCTCTAGTAAAAATAATAATGATTTGGGGCAGCTAGGTGGCATAGTGGATAAAGCACCGGCCCTGGAGTCAGGAGTAACTGGGTTTAAATCCGGTCTCAGACACTTACTAATTACCTAGCTGTGTGGCCTTGGGCAAGCCACTTAACCCCATTTGCCTTGCAAAAAAACCTAAAAAAATTATAATGATTTAAGGACTAATATATAAATACATAAAATACATACATATACATATACATATATACACACACACACAATACACACACACACACACACACACACACACACAAACAAATATTTCAGAGAAACTGAATTGCTGGCTCTCCTTGGTCTGGAATTCCTGTCTGGTTATTCCTCTGTAGGCTTACCCTGGGTTAAAGGATGAAACTATATCATCACTGCTCCTGAGATCATAGACATACAGATACACTTTCAAATATTGTTTTAACTTGGTACTCTATCCACTATGGCATTCAGTTTTTAGATTCATTATAAAGGTAATCAGAAACTCAAAACCAATTTTGTAACACTCCTCTCACTGGTTAAGATTAATTACTTGCTACTCCATGATTGCATAAAGTGTAGGGTTAAATTTCTACTCTCCCAAGCTCTTTCTTAGGTACAGAATATTGGGTAATCATTTTTCACCAATGAACACTTTTATGCAAATTGACTTTCAGATTCTCATTACATTCAACAAATATATTTGTGTAGAACTGGTAATAGAATGGATTATCATGTCCCCAAACAACTTTGTTTAAGAATCTACTAATCATTGGGAACATGTAAGATAATAAATAAGGAAATATATATATATATATATATATATATATATATATATATATATATTTACAAAAGAGGCTTATAGTGCAAAGACAATATCCCTCATAAAATAAGAAAATTCTTTTTATTAATGTTGAGATTTTCAAAATATTCTGATTTGTAAATGATATTGGATTAAATTCATTCAGTCATATAAGCTTATAATAACATTAGGGATTAAAATTTATAGCACAAAGACATTCATTTAAATGGGAAAAAATAAACAAATATATATAAAATCATTTATTTTAAACTGGAAGGGAATTCAGATGCTATGGAATTGAATTTTGTCATTTTACAACTGACTAAACTGAGGCCAAAGAAGGTAAGTGCCTGTCTTATGCTTACACACATGATAAATGACATTCAAAAATATAATTTAGATTATGTAACATTCATAGTCATAAAAGACAATAGAGCTACTCCACCATTTTGTGTATATTCAATATAAATCATTTTCAAATAAGAAAAAGGTTAATAAAATCTTTATAAAACACCTCTCCAGGAGGCAATACAAACATTATTTTACTGCTTGTGAAATGTGCCTCATTCATAGACATGAAGTTGGAATACCTGTCCAAGCAGGATGATACAGATAGGTTAAAATGATTTGAAGTATTAGAAAATGTTATAAGCAAATGAAATGGTATTTTCTAGAAAAAATAAAGTTCAATCCCTCACCCTGAGTAAAATGAAGTAGATGCATAGATGTTGCAGTTGAAGTCAGAACGTTCCAATTTCAAAACCTGCCTCACATACTTACCTTAAAAAAGTGATCTATGGCAATCTTCTTGTACCTGAGTATCCTCATTTGTAAATGAAGGAGCTAAGTCCAAAGCTTTAAGGTTATTTTCTAATTCTGAATATTTTGGATCATCATTTGTTATATTCTCAAATATAAACCTAATAATCATAAAGGGAAATAAAGTATATCCAATAAATTATAGATATTTAAATCAGACTCCTCAAAAATTAAAACAATTTGACAACAAAATGATTAACACATTTTTTAAAATAAAGATGAACAGATTATGTAATATGTAAAAATACAAAATAGATAGTCAATTAAAATTATCAAGAAATGCCTAGGAATGAATAAAATTTTTCATGCTTTCAAGTTTTTAATTTATGTAAGAATTTTTAAAAACCTGGTAAAAGAGAAGATCAGTCATCAGGGACAAGCGGGACCTAATGAGCAATAATGACTCAAGGGGGATTTGAATAATGGAGAGATAGAAAGTGAAAGACTTAATACTCCATTGACTAGATCTTCTGAAAACCAATAAGTAAATAATAACTTTCGTTTAATCCCAATATGTCTGGGAAAGAGTATTAAAGTAATAGTGAGTAGATATTATAATGAGGGGAAAAAAGAAGGGGAAAAAAGCATACTACTAAAGAACATTATTAGGTCACAATGGATGGAGCACTGGCCCTGGAGTCAGGAAGAGCTGAGTTCAAATTCGATCTCAGACACTTGATAATTACCTAGCTGGGTGACCTTGGACAAGTCTCTTAACCCCATTGCCTTGCAAAAAAAGACAAAACCAAACAAACAAACAAATGAAAAGAATACTCTCTTCATAGAAAATGTTTATAGTATGACAGAGGTACATTATATAGGCTTTACATGTTCAGAACCATTCAGTAGACCAACTTTTGTTAGGAAGTATCCTACTTCTCTAGATAGCTTTTGTTTTATATGAAAAGGAATTTATGAGCTCATATGCACATGCAGCATAGTGTGTTCCCCAGAGCGTTAAGGGAAATATTGACCAACAATAGGAAAACATGACTTTAGGAATAGATATTGATCATTTTAATGGCAAGCACTAAGAGTAGACCTCATAATTTGAAATAGTAATTGAAAATTAGAAGATTTTGAATAATTTACATAACTGAATGACAAAAACTTGGGGGTGGGGTAAGTTCATAAAAATAGATAATTAAGAAAGAAGCATCAATTATAAATTTAAATCAATTCCAAAAATTTGAATTTGATGAAGTAAAGAGGTATTGGAGAAAAGGGAAAATAGATTCTGGAGCATCAGAATATTTCAAGCAACAGTCACTAGAATCCAATTTGAGATGTAAAAAATGAAGGGGATAAAATGAATATAAATAAAAGAAAAGAAAAAAGCAAATCTAAAATCATATTTTAAAAGAAAGGGAATAGAATAATCCAATGAACGAATTGAAATAAAAGGTATGTTGTAATAGATTAATAATAAAATAATCAAGAAAAATATTCATAGTATCAAGAGTGAAACTTTGAATTTATATTATGTTTAAATGGCCCATAGGTAAGGAATAAATTATTAGGCACACATTTACTAAAAACATAGAATAATCCAATGAACGAATTGAATGGAAGAACTGATTCAAATAAACAAATTCCCTATTTATAAGAAATGTATCTAAATACTAAATCATATAGAGAATGAAAATGACATTATGGAATAAAAGGTATGTTGTAATAGATTAATAATAAAATAATCAAGAAAAATATTCATAGTATCAAGAGTGAAACTTTGAATTTATATTATGTTTAAATGGCCCATAGGTAAGGAATAAATTATTAGGCACACATTTACTAAAAACATAATGTTTTAATTCATAATAAAATGTTACTTAAATTGCCAAAATATAGGGTAATATAATAATTATAGCACATAGATAGATGGATGGGGAGAGAGAGAGAGAGAGAGAGAGAGAGAGAGAGAGAGAGAGAGAGAGAGAGAGGCAGTTATTTCTCACAATGTGTACAATTGAAAATTTGTTTTGATCTTTTCTTTTTTTTGGTAGAATCTATGGCTTTTATGTCTGTGTAGAGACTTCAATTTGTTTTTATAGGGAAAAGTTCCAAGAGAAAGCTAGCTTCATGCCCTTATCTTGTCTCTGTCCCAGAAGTTCCAGGATGTACTTTTTAGATGATTTAAATAGCCTTTATAATCTCATCTGACAACTGTTTATATATATATATATATATATATATATATATATATATATATATATATATATATATATATAATGATTTTATATGGTTCTCTAGGCATACCATCATGTCATCTGCCAAGAGTGAGAATTTTATTTTTTGCTTCCCAATGGTAATTCCATCAATTTCCTTTATCTTCTACTATTGCAGAAGTTAATATTTCTAATACAGATTTTAATGGTAGTGATGATAAAGGGTATCCTTGTTTCAATCTTGATTTTATTAGGAATGGCTCTAGATTATTTCCATGGCTTATAATGCCTTTTAAAAATTTCAAATATATACTACTTATCATTTTAAAGAACAATCCATTTATTCCATTGATCTAGTGTTTTAGTAGGAATGAATGCTGTATTTTGTCAAAGACTTTTGCAGTATCTTTTGAAATAATCATATTTCTGGTAGCTTTGTTATGGATATAGTCAATTATGCTGACAGTTTTCCTAATAATGAACCAACCCTGCATTCCTGTAATAAATTCTTTTTAGTCATAATGTATTATCCTAGTGATAGCTTGCTATAATCATTTTGCTATTATTTATTTAACATTTCTGCATCCATATTCATTTGGGAAATTGGGCTATAATTTTCTTTCTCTGTTTTGCCTATTTCTTGTTTAGGTATCAGTACCATATTGGTTTCATAGAAAGAATTAGGCAGAGCTGTCTTCACCTATGTTTTCCAGATAGTTTATATAACTTGGGAAGCAATTGTTCCTTGAATGATTGATAGAATTCACTTGTGAATCCATATTGCCCTGGGAATTTTTTCTTAGGCAATTCATTAATGACTTATTGAATTTCTTTTTCTGAGTTAGGGTTATTGAGGTATTTAATTTTGTCTTCATTTAACCTGGGGAATTTATAGTTTTGTAAATATTCATCCATTTTACTTAGATTATCTAGTTTATTGGATTGTTGGGCAACATAGCTCCAATTTATTACTTTAATTTCCTTTATATTGGTGATGTTTTCATCTTTTTCATTTTTGATACTAGTAATATGGTTTTCTTTTCTTTTTTTATCAAACTAACCAAAGGTTTATATATTTTTCATAAAAAATAACTTTTAGTTATTATTTCAATAGTTTGCTTTGAATTTTATTAATTTCTCACTTAATTTTTAGAATTTTTAATTTGGTATTTAATTGGGAGTTTTTAATTTGCTCTTTTTCTAACATTTTAGTTCCATGCTCAGTTCATTACTTTCCTCTTTAATTTATTCATGTATGCATTTAGAGATATAATATATCACCTAATGACTGCTTTGGTTGTATCCCATAAGCTTTGATATGTTATCTCATTATTGTTATTGCTATTGTTATTGTCTTGGATGAAATTACTAATTCTTTCTACAATTTGTTGATTGATCCACTTATTATTTAAAATGAGGTTATTTAGTTTCCAATTAGTTTTAGGTTTATCTCTCCATGGCTCATTATTGCAGGTGATTTTTATTGCCTCCTGTTTAGAAAAAGGTGTATTAAATATTTCTGCTTTTCTGAATTTAATTATGAGGTTTTTATGCCCTAGTACATGGTCACTTCTTGTGTAGGTACCATGTACAGCAGAAAAAAAAGATATATCCCTTTCCATTCCTGTTGAATTTTCTCCAGTAGTTTATCTAGTCTAAGTTTTCTAATATTCACTTTACCTCCTTAACTTCTTTATTGTTTATTTTATGTTTAGATTTATCTAATTCTGAGAGAGGGAGGTCGATATATCCCACCAGTAGAATTTTGCTGTCTATGTCTTCCTGTAACTCAATCAGTTTCTTCTCTAAGGACATGGATGATATACTGCGTGTTGCATATATATTTAGTATTGAAATTGCTTCATTATCTATGGTACCCTTTAGAAAGATAAGGTTGCCTTCCTTTTCTCTTTTTTATGAGATCTATTTTGGCAACTGCTTTGTATGAAATAAGGATTTCTAGCCCTGCCATTTTCACCTCTGCTGAAGCATAATATACTCTCATAATATCTCTCTTCTTTATATGTATTTCTTGTAAGCAGCATATTATAAGACTCTGGCTTTTAATTCACTCTGCTATTCTATTTTATGGGATAGTTCCTTCCATTCACATTCAAAGTTATAATTTCTGACTTTTTATTGTCCTCCATGCTACCTTCCCTCTCTTTGTATTTTTCCACTTTTTTAAGCTTTTTCCATATTCCCCAGTATTTTGCTTCTGAATACCACCTCCTTCTTTGTGTTTTCCACCTTCTTTTCAACCTCCCTCCACTTTTCCCCCTTTCCCTTTGATCCTTTATCCTTCCCTTTCTGCCATCAGTTCCTCTTGACAACCCTTGAAAGGTAGCATAAGTTTCTAAACTCAACTGAATGTGTCTGTGTGCGTGTGTGTATGTGTGTTTGTGTGTGTGTGAAGTAATCCTTCTTTGAACAGCATCTAATGAGAGTAAGATCCAGGCAGTTTTCATCTCCTCCCTTCTTTTCCTCATTTGCAATAGGTCCTTTACACCTCTTCATGTGATGTAATTTACCTTATTCAATATCTTCCTTCCTCCAGTCCTTTTATTGTCCTTATTTTTAAATCCAGGCCCTTAGATTCCTCAAGGTTGATGCAGCCAGTTCCTGTGTAATCCTGACTGGGATGCCTTGGTATTTGAATTGTTTCTTTCTGGTCTCTTGCAGGATTTTCTCCTTGATCTGGAGTTCTGGAATTTGACCACAATATTTCTTTCTGTTTTCATTTTGGGATGCCTTACAGGAGGGAAATGATGTATTCTTTCAATGACTATTTTGCCCTCTGGTTCCAAGACAGCAGAGCAATTCTCCTTCAGAATATCCTGAATTATGGAGCACAGGATTTTTTTCTCCTCCTCTCCTTCAGGAAGTCCTATGATTCTTAAATTGTCTCTCCTGCATATATTTTCTAGGTTTCTTATTTTGCCAATGAGGTATTTTACATTTTATTCTAATTTTTTCATTTTTTAAATTATGTTTAACAGATTTTTGGTGTCTTATGCAGTCATTAATGTCCACAGATTCCAGTAATTTTTTTAGTTTTCTTTTTCATTCACCATTTGTATCACTTTTTCAAATTGGTCAGTTCTATTTTTGAAGGAACTATTGTCTTTTTACCATTTATCCAATTGTGTTTTTGAGAGAATTATTTTTCCTGTTTTCAATTGTATTTTCAAAGGATTTGTTTTCTCATTGTAAGATGTTATTTTTCATTTTCATAATGATAATTTTCTCTTGTACTTCTCCCAATTTTTCCATTTGATTTTTAAACTCATTATTGATCTCTTCTAGGAGATCTTCCTGGACTGGAGACCAATTCATTATATTCTCCTCAGAAATTCTAATTCTTCCTGAATTAGGATCTTTGATTTCAAGGTACCATTCAATGGACTTCACTTTCTGCTGGCCTTTCTTCATCTTAGACCCTTTCTTTAGGGATTTTGTTTTGGGGGGCACTGATTCTCAGACCTTCAGGGTTACAATTCCTAGAGGTCTTGCCCAGTTCTGGGGATTACTCAATGGGTGTCCTTTAGAGGGTGCCAGAAACTTTTCTGGATTATATATAATGTTGATTAGTGACCCATTACCTAGGCCTGAGGGATTGGGGCTGGGTGGTTAGAGGATCTAGGTTGTCATGGAACAATGTGATTTGGGATTTGGGGCAAGATAATTCATCTACTTAATCTGCAATCAGCACTAGGGGAAATCTGCTGAGTACATCTGAGACTTAGGGCAAGGTGCAAATACAGGAGGAGGGGAGGTTATTTGTTTTGGAGGAAGACAGCTTGTTTACTCACAGGAATGGGGGAGGGGACACAGCTAGAAATACTAGAATTTTGCTGAAAATATGTTTTGGGGGGAGGGCTTGAGGCTCCTGTCTTCCAGACCAGCATAGGTGCCCAGATATATGTCTGGTGACCCCATTTCCACTCTCCCACTCTACCACCCTCCATGCACACAGCAAATGCTGCTATTCTCAGGTTAGTCCCATGGCCCCTAGTTTGGGTCTCTGCTTTCTGTCCTGTTTGCGCACAGTTCCCTGAAACAGACTTTGTTGGGAGATGTTCTTCTCCTCAGTTCCTCTCTGGTTTCTCTGGTTCCCATATCTGTTAAGAGACTTGGTACATATTAATTCTGAGGGAAAACCAGGAGAGCTTCAAACAGTGCCTGCCTTCTCTCTGCCATCTTGGCTGAAAGTGTAGCAATGTGTATCATGGCTACACATTTTTAACCTACACTAAGTAACTTACTTTCTCAATGGGGGGTATTGGGGTGGGAGGAAGTGAGAGAATTTAAAAAATTTTGGAAGTAGATGTTGAAACTTGCTTTTGCATGTAGCTGGAGTAAAAAGATTTCATCAAAGTCAAAAAGTTGAAAAAAATTAAAGAAAATGTAAAATACCTTTTTAAGAAAAACAAATAACCTGGAAAATACAGGAAAGAAAGATAATTTACAAATTATTGGTCTACCAGAAAACCTAGGTCAAAAAAAATAATATTTTTCAGGAAATTATCAGGGAAAAATGATCAGATCTGTTAGATCAAGGAGACAAAATAGCCATTGAAAGAATACACAGAACATCTCCAGAAAGCTACCTTAGGATAAAATCTGCAAAGACTATCAGAGGCAAACTCCAGAAGTCTCAAAAAAAGGAGAAAATGCAGCAAGTGGCCAAAAAGAAATACCAGAATTATAAGTACAAAGGAAGTACAATCAGATTTACAATGGACTTATCAGTTTCAACATTAAAACCAGAGGACCTAGAAGATGATATTTCAGAGGGTAAAGGACATTGTATTACAACCAAGAATTTATTTCTCCTCAAAATTTAATATATTCTGTCAGGAGAAAATATAGATATTCAATGAAATGAAAGACTTCCATAATTTCTTGTGAAAAAAGAAGAGACAATCCATTATCTAAATACCAGTTTCAAGAGATACATCAAACGGTAAACCAAAAGGGGGAAAAAATGTTAGTCAAGAACATTTAACTGTATACAACCCTACAAGGTAAGATAACACTTGTAACATTTTAGAATTGTATTTATCTTTGTATAATTAAAGGGTTGAACATAGTCAAAGAGATTGTATTTAGAGGATATGTGTATGATTGTTTCTTGTATTTCATCAATGGAGAACAAAATGACATCTCTATGTTTCAGACGAATTATAGTGCATCTGACTTCAGCTAATCAATCCAATACAAGTTCAGAATGTTCTACCATAGGTTAGGAACAAATAGTCCATCTGAACACCTGGGGCAAGATAATTTATCTACTTAATCTGCAATCAGCACTAGGGGAAATCTGCTGAGTACATCTGAGTCTTAGGGCAAGGTGCAAATACAGGAGGAGGGGAGGTTATTTGTTTTGGAGGAAGACAGCTTGTTTACCCACAGGAACGGGGGAGGGGACACAGCTAGAAATACATCCAAACACCTGGGTTGATTACTCTAACTTATCTATCTTAAGGTTTCTTTGAGCCACTTTAATAATACCTTGCTCATAGAACTCAGCACTTTTTCTGGTGAGGGTACTATTTGGTGGTTCTATGACAGTGTCCCTAATGCCTTACATAGAGTTTAAGAACATGCTAAAGTTCATGAGAGAGACATTCAGGGTGTACTAGTACTTAGAATACTTAAAGGTTCTTTATATAATTAAATTAGAAGTGACTTTACATTACTAGATACTTAAAGATTTGTGGTACCATTGGATAGAAGGTGGAGACATGCTTAGAAACATTGGACATAAAGATATGAGGAAATTATTTGATATTAGTCCATACTTTAGTTAAAGAGGGTTTTATTGCCATAGGTGGAGTATCAAAAGGAAAGTGTGAAAGAGGGTACTTGATACTTTGGATGGGAAGTGGTAAAATACGGTGTTTGCAAGAAATACATTTGAAGTAGTATAAAGGGAAAACAATAAAGCAAAATAGATCATGCTTCATCAGAAGTAAAAACGTGGTAAGGATCTTCATATCAGACAAAGCAAAAGCAAATATAGATCTCATTAAGAGAAATAAGTAAGGAAACTACATCTTCATAAAAGGTACCATAGGCAATGAAATTGCAACCTTATTAAACATATATGCTCCTATTGGTATAGCATCCAATTTTTTAAGCAATTTCCACAACACACTAGAAATTTAGCTAGAGATTTTCTTTTTTTTAATTATATAAATATTTTACTTGTTTTTCCAACTGCACACAATAGTAGTTTTGGCATTCTAATATGGGTTCTACATTTGTAATCATGCTAAACATAGACTGAAATTAAATACTTTGTGAGAAAAGAATCAGATCCAAAAGGAAGAGAGAAAACCATTAATGATAACAAAATGACAATGCATACAACAACTTTTAACAATGAAGACCATAGCTTTTGGTCATCATTTAAACTTCTCAGTTCATTGTCAGGTATATAGATTGTATTTTCCGTCACAAGACCCTTAAAATTGTCTTTGATTATTGTACTGCTTAAATGAACAAGCCCATCTTGATTGGTCATCACTTCATATTGCTAGTGGATATAAAGTTATTCTGGTTCTGCTCACTTCACTCAGCATCAATTCATACACTCCTTTCCAGGCTTTTCGCAAGTGCCAACACTCATGATTTCTTATAGAACAATAATCACATACACATAACACAATTTGTTCTATCATGTCCTTATTGATAAGGGTCCTCTCATTTTCCAATTCCTTGCACTAAAACGAGCTGCTATGAAACTTTTTTGAACATGTGAAATTTTGATCCTTTTTCTTGATCTCATCAGGATATAGATCCAATAGTGGCATTGTTGGAATAAAGGGTATGTACATTTTTTTTTCCCTTTAAGCATAAGTCCAAATCGCTTTACAGAAAGGTTGGATCAGTTCACAATTCCATCAACAATGAATTAGTGCCCCACTTTTCCTACATTCCATTCAACATTGATCATTATTCTTTCTAGTTATATTGGCCAATCTGAGAGGTGTGAGGTAGTACCTCAGATATGTTTTATATGTTTTAATCTGCATTTCTATATTCAGTAATTATTTAGAGCAATTTTTCATATGCCTAAATATAGCTCTGATTTCTGTGTCTGAGAATTGCCTTTCTATATCATTCCACCATTTATCATTTGGGGAGTGACTTGGTTTTCTTTATAAATTTGACACAGTTCTCTTTATAATATGGAAATGAGTCCTTTGTCAGAAACACTAGTTGTAAAAATTGATTCCCAATTTACTACAATACTTTTAATCTAAGATATATTCTCTAACTCTTCTTTGGTTATAAATTTTCTCCCTTTCCATAGATTTGACATATTCCTTGTTCCCCCAATTGACTTATAATATTATCTTGAATAAAAGAGAAAGAGGAGATAAGTGAATTGGGTATGCACCCCAAAAAAGCTAGAAAAATAGCAAATTAAAGCTCCCCAATTAAATTCCAAATTAGAAATTCTGAAAATCAGACATATTAATAAAACTGAAAACAAGAAAACCAATTGCTATGATAAAATAAAACTAAGTTGCTTTATAAAAATCAAATAAAATAGATAAATCTTTGGTTAATCTGATTTTTTTTAAAAAAGAAAACCAAAGTACCAGTATCAAAAATGAAAAGGGTGAACTTCCCACCAATGAGGAGAAAATTAAAGAGAAAATCAGTAATTATTTTGCCCAAATGTATGCCAATAAATTTGATAACATGAATGAAATTGAATATTTACAAAAAATCAAA
The DNA here is from genome assembly GCF_037893015.1 of Macrotis lagotis. Lineage (NCBI taxonomy): Eukaryota > Metazoa > Chordata > Mammalia > Peramelemorphia > Peramelidae > Macrotis > Macrotis lagotis. The sequence goes on along the minus strand of NC_133662.1, from coordinate 89,327,181 downwards.
CTACACAGTTTAACAGAAGAGGAAATAAAATACTAAAATAACTCTGTTTCAGAAAAAAGACCTAAAGGAACCAGCAATAAACTCCCGAAGAAAAGTCTTCAGGTGCAGATGGATTTAAATGTGAATTCTATTAAACATTTAAGGAACAATTAATTCAAATTCTACATAAAGTATTTTTAAAAAAGAGAAGGTGTTCTGCCAAATTCCACTTTATGGCACCAACATGGTGCTTATATCTAAAGCAGGAAGAACCAAAACAAATAAATAAAATTATAGATCAATCTCCATTATAAACATTGATGCAAAATCTTGAATAAAATTTTAGTAAAAAGACTATAGCAAATTATTGCCATAACACTATAATAAGGTAGGATTATTCCAGGTAGGCAGGATGGTTCAACATTAAAAATACACTCAACATATTTAAACATATCAATTACTAAACCAAGAGAAATCCTATGATTACCTGAAATAGATGCCGAAAAAGTCTTTGTTATAAAATACACTATTCATTCCTATTAAAAGCACCAGAAAGTATGGGAATAAATGTTTTCATTAATAATAATAATAATAAGCAGGGGCGGCTAGGTGGCACAGTGGATAGAGCACTGGCCTTGGAGTTAGGAGTACCTGAGTTCAAATCTGGCCTCAGACACTTAATGATCACCTAGCTGTGTGGCCTTGGGCAAGTCATTTAACTCCATTGCCTTGAAAAATCTAAAAACAAAAAACAACAAAATAATAATAATAAGCAGTATCTATCTAAAACATCAACATATATCATATGCAATTAGGATGAACTAGGAGCATTTCCAGTAAGATTAGGAGTGAAAGAGGGATGCCCATTAGTATCTTTATGATTCAATATAGTATTAAAAATATTAGCTTTGACAATAAGAAGTAAAGGAGAAATTGAAGGAATTAGAATTGGCAATGAAGAAGCAAAACTTACTCTTCTTTGTAGATGAAATGATGGTATGCTTAGAGAACCCCAGAAAATCATCTAAAACTACTTAAAACAATTAACAAATTCAGCAAAGTATCAGGATGTAAAATAAATCCACATAAAGCATCAGCATTTCTATATATGAACTTCAAAACCCCAGGGAAAGACTTATAAAGAAAAATTCCATTTAATGTAACTGCCTACATAAATACTTTGGCATCTACATCCCAAGAAAATCTCAGAAACTTTATGAACACAATTACAAAACATTTTTCAAACAAAAAAGTTAGATCTAAACAATTGCAAAAAATGTCAATTTCAGTTCATCCCAGATTAAATCACTTATTCAGTGCCATAGCAATCAAACTAACAAATAGCTATTTTTGTGATTTGGAAAAATAACAACTTTCATCTGGAGCAGCAAAAAATAACAACATTCATCTGAGCAGCTAGGTGGAGCAGTGGATAGAGCAACAGTCCTGAAGTCAGGAGTACCTGAGTTCAAATCTGGCCTCAGACACTTAATAATTCCTAGCTGTGTGGCCTTGGGCAAGCCACTTAACTCGATTGCCTTGCAAAAGCTAAAAAGAAAAAAATGAAATAGAGCAATGGATCAGTGGATCAGATAGGTATAAAAGAAAAATATAGTAAATCACTATAGTAATTATTGTTAGACAAAACAAACTACATTAACTTCTGGGATAAGAACTCACTATTTGACAAAAATTGTTGGGGAAACTGGAAAACAGTATGGCAGAAACTAGGCATAGACTAACTTCTCACAAATTGGGTACAACATCTAGACATAAAGGATGTTAGACCAATTATAAGATAAAGAAATACACCATCTGTCAGATGAATGGTAAGGGAAGAATTTTATGATCAAACAAAAATAGAGTACATTATAAATTGCAAAATGAAAGATTTTGACTGCATTAAAGTAAAAAGTTTTGCACTAATGAAACCAATGTTGCCAAGATTAGAAGGAAAACAGAAAACTGGGGAACAATTTTCTCAGAGTTCTAATATAGTTCTCATTTCAAAAATATAAAGAGCATTGAATCAAATTTATAGGGATAAAAGTCATTACCCAATTGACAAATGTTCAAAGGATATTGACAGACAGTTTTCAAACAAAGAAATTAAAGCCATATCTATGTGTATATCTATATCTATAGATATATATATGTAGAGAGAGATAGATATATAAATATATATCTATATCTATCTTTCTCTATATGTATCTACAGATATAGATAAAATCATATGAAATAATGCTCCAAATAATTACTGATTAGAGAAATAAACATTAAAACAACTATGAGGGACTACCTCACACCTGTCAGATTGTCTAAGATGATAAAAATGGAAAATGATCAATGCTGAAGGGGTGTGGTTGGATTGGGATATTAATGCATTGTTTTTGGAGTTCTCATCTAATGTGACCATTCTGAAGAGCAATATGGAACTATGGCCATAGATCAATAAAATTCATCATAACCTTTATTTCAGTAATACTAATGATAATCTTATATTTAGAAGAAATCATGAAAATGGTGAAAATTCCATGTTCCAAAATATTTGAATAGCTCTTTTTTTGTAGTGGCAAAGAATTGGAAATTGTGGAGATGATCTTAAGTTGGGTAATGGATGAACAAGTTATGGTATATTAATGTTACAGAATATTATTTTTCTGTAATAAACAATGAATGTTCAGACTGTAGAGAAACTTGGAAAGAATTTTACAGGAACTTGTCCTGAGTGAAGGGAGAAGCTACAAGAGAACAGTGTACAAAATAACAACAGTATTGTGAGTTGATCAACTTTGCCATATGAAGTTCCTCTCAGAACTTCAGAGAGCTAGGACAATCCTGAGAGATTTGCTATAGGTAAAACTATCTACAACCAGTGGAAGAAAAACAAAACAAAACAAACAAAAAACTGCTGAATCTGAATGAACACTATGTTTAATTTTAAAAAAAATTCTTATGTTTTTCCTTCCTATCTCATGATTTTCTTTCTTTTCCTTTATTCTAATTCCTCATACTGAAAATGACTAATCTGTAAAAATGTTAAGCACAAATGTATAAGTACAGTGTTCGCCAGAGTGTTTACTGCTGAGGTTGGGAAGGGGGGTGGAAGAAAATTATATAACTTAAACATAATCATATGCATGTGGATAAGTGTTGAAAAACGTTCATAATATAAAATTGGAAAAATAAAATGTCAATTGGGATAAATATGTCCTATCTCATTATTGATAGAAGAAATGCAATTTGGAGTAACTTTGGGGTACTATTGGTTTAATTAACAGGACAGAGAAAATGACAAAATTTGGAAGGGATATAGGGAAAGTGAAGCATCAGTGCACTGTTTGAAGAGTTGTGAAATGATATAGCAATTCTTTAGAACAATTAGGAAATATATCCAAAGGGTTATAAATCCATGCATGTCCTTTAACTTAGCAATTCTAGTTTGTATACACAATTCTGTATTACAGAAGAGATGAAAAACAGGAAGGAAAAGGACTTATATGTCTAAGGATGTTTCTAGCAGCTCTGTAATGGTGGTAAGAAGAGGGTAATAGCTGAATCAGTTGTGACATGTCATTATGATGGAATGGTAATGTGCTAAAAGAAATGAGCAGGATGCTCTCATTAAAAATAAACAAAACTAGGGGCAGCTAGGTCCGCAGTGGGTAGAGCACTGGCCCTGGAGTCAGGAGTACCTGAGTTCAAATCTGGCCTCAAACACTTAATAATTACCTAGCTGTGTGGCCTTGGGCAAGCCACTTAACCCCATTTGCCTTGGGAAAAACCTAAAAAAATTAAAACAAAACTTGCATGTGCATAAGCAATGGGAAATGCACTATATGCAAAGTAACAACAATGTTGCTGTTTGATCAGCTATGAATGACAACTTTTCTCAGCAATTTTGTGACACAAGTGAACTCTGAAGGATTTATGATAAAGAATATTAGCCATCAATGATCAATGTTGCAATGGATGTAGGAAATATGGGACACTAATGCATTGCTGGTGGAACTGTGAACTTATCCAACCTTTCTGGAGAGCAATTTGGAATTATGTCCAAAGGGCAATGAAAATGTGAATACCCTTTGATCCAGCAATACCACTACTGGGTCTATACCCTGAAGAGCTTATGAAAAAGGATAAAAATATCACTTGTATAAAAATATGCATAGCAGCCCTGTTTGTGGTGGCAAAGAATTTGAAATTAAATGAATGTCCTTTAAATTGAAAATACGTTAACAAACTGTGGTATATCTATGTCATGGAACACTATTGTTCTATTAGAAACCAGGAGGGATGGGAATTCAAGGAAGCATGCAAAGATTTGCATGAACTGATACTAAGTGAGATGAGCAGAACAAGAAAACCATTGTACAGTCTAACAGCAACATAGGGGGTGATGATCAAACTTGATGGGCTTATTCATTCTATTAGCGCATCAATCAGGGACAATTTTGGTCTATCTGTAATGGGAATACCATCTGTATTCACAGAAAGAACTGTGGAGTTTCAACAAAGACCAAAGACTATTACCTTCAATTTGGGGGCAAAAACCATTATCTTATTATGTAATTTTGTTATATCTTATACTTTATTTTTCTTCCTTAAAGATATGAATTTAACTCTGAAGACTAACCAATGAGTAGACAGAGAGGGACTTGCTTGACTATCAATTCTGGGAAGCAACTTGACCTTCACTACCTTTGTGAGACTTGGAGTATACCCTTTTCCGGAGAAAAGTCAAAATAAACTTTCTTCTTTGTTCAAAAAACAACAACAACAAAAATATATGATATCTCTCTTATCACAATCAACCTAGATCAATGTATACCATGGAAACAATGTAAAAGACAAACCAACTGCATTCTGTGAGGGGTGGGGGGAGGGATATAAGAATGGGGGGAAAATTGTAAAATTCAAAATAGATAAAATGTTTCTTTAATAAAAGTATATTATCCATCCCAAAGATAGAGTTAATGGTACCTGAATAGAAATTGAAGCATACTTTTTAAACTTTATGTTTCTTAAAATTCCTTTTTTTAGGGAGGGTATATCTACTTTTCTACATGACTACTGTGTTAATGTTTTTCATGACTGAATATTTTAACCTAAATTGAGCAACTTACTTTTCTCAATGAGGGAGAGTGTAGTGGGAAGAAGGGAAAGAATTTATAACTCAAGGTTTTAAAAATTAACATTAAAACTTATTTTTGGTTGTAACTACGGGGAAAATAAAATAAAATACATAAATTTACTGTGTAAAAAACAGGAAGATAGTGGAGCTGTAAGGTGGTTATAATATTAAAATCCCCCACCATTAAAACAAAACACTTCAGGCAATCAAATCAGGTAAGACAGAGCATTATTAGCCAACCAAAACACACAGAAAATGACAAATATCCACATATAGCATAAATTGCATGAATCTATATAAGTTTAATATAATCAAATTGATACAGGCACTTATAAGAGTTGTTCATTTTGCTGACAGATAAGGATACATCTTTATATGAAATGTTTCTAATAAATGTTTAATAACTGTTATAAAATTCAAAATATATGAGACCATGAACTGTTTCTTCAAAGGTAAGATCTCAGAAGACATAAAATGAGCAACAAACAAAATATCTGCTGCACATTACTAATAATAAGAAAAATGAAAATGAAGACAAATCAGATATTTTGCAACACATCCTTCAAATTTGTGAAGATGACAGAAAAAGCAAAAGCAACAACTGAATAATCCCTGTGAGAGGGCTCTGAAAAAGAGGAAACACATTCATATTCTCCTGATGAAGCTGGGAATAATCTCATCCATTATTTAAAAAATTAGGAAATTAGTATTTACCTCTTTCAATACAGTACCATGTAATGTTGAAAAATGCATGTTTTCTGTAATTTTTATTTGTCAGGTAATTGTTAAAGTTCATTTAAGGGATACTTTGGAAGAAGGTAAACTATAATTGTGACACTGGGGAAATTCATATTTTTGTCCAAAATTGGCACAAAATATTGAGCACTCAGGTGAAAGGAGAAAAAATCAGCACCAAAAGAGTTAAAGTATATACAATTCCTCTACTCTTTCACCAAAAGAGGCTACTACTAAGCATAGCTCCCAAGGAAGACAAAGAAACTAAACTCTAAAATATCCATAGCAGCACTTCTGTGTTAATTAAGAGTTGGAAACAATGTAGATGCCCTTTGAAAAATTTGCTAAATAATTTGAGATGTAAAATTCTAGTTAAATATTAATGTTATTTCAAAAATGAAAAATATAAAAGTTCCACAAACCTGGAAAGATTTGTCTAGGCTAATACGGCAAGAAGTAAGTGGAATAAAGAAAATATGATGATCATAGTAAGGAAAATAGAACAACACAGTAGGAGTAATAGAAATAATAAGTGAAATTTTTGCAGTTATAATAACTAAAAATGGGTAAGTTGAGGGGATCTGAAAATATACCTTTCTCCCTCAACAGCAGAGGTAGGGACTATTATTTAAATTTTACATAATTCATCTCAGTGAGTCATTCAGTGAATATTTGTCTTACTATTTGTCAGGTACTGTGCGAAGATCTGGGGATAAAAAGAAAGGCAAAAGTCAGACTCTACCTCACCACTAAATGTGCATGAAAGCACAACAAAAGAAGAGGCTGAGGAGAAAAATAAGGAAAAGAGCAGAGAGAGTAATGGTGAAAGTTTTGGGGATGACCTAATAAAATCCTGTGAAATTATGGAGAGAAATTATATAGTGTCTGTCCTAGGTGCACTTTTTAAATAGAGGAATTTGAAGGTGCTATTTGGTATAATCTCTTCTAATAAGGAAAAAAAGTAGAGGTTCAAGGACTAGAAAGTATGATGTAGGATGAGTCTAGGCATTGATTCAAGCTTGAAATAAGATGGCATTCTGGAGAAAAAGAAGTCTAATGAAGCAACCAGGTGTGAAGTAAAGATGAGAATGGGATCATTTGTTGTCTTTGCTGAAATATTTAGCATGATAGTGTGACAAAGGTGATTACAGGGGTCTCTTTCTTTAGCTTTGTCCAGACTTGAATCTGGGTCACAGTCCTGGGTCACAGTACCAAGTAGAGGTGGAGTAATAGCCCAGCAGAGCTTGCTGCAACAAGGAAGTGGGCATGTTCCTCATATTTCCAGTTCAGAAAAGAATATTTGTGATTACCCACAGAGCAGAAAAATGGTATAAACTTCTCCTTAAATCATTTTGCCTTTAAAGAATTTGAAAACCTGCAGGTCCCTGAAAGTATCTTTTCAAAACACTGACAAAAAATATCTAAAAGCTTTGGACAGTACTCCCTTCATATTGGAAGCTGAGTCCTACCTTAAAAAAGATTTAAAGACATAAATCATAAATCAAGTCATAATGATCAAACAATAGAGAAAAATTTGACTGTAGTAAGTTACTATGCTGACATACTTAGAAGACAGGAAAGTGAAAGCTTCTACACCCAAAGCTTCCAAGAAAAATATGAATAAGCAACAGTTCATGGAAGAATTCAAAAAGGATTTTGAAAATTAAACAAAAGAGATACATGAAAAATTATGAAGAGAAATGAGATGATGCGGGAAAATCATAAACAACAAATCAGCAGCTCGGAAGTTTGAAGAAGGAGTCACACACATACACACACACACACACACACACACACACACACACACACACACACAGAAATACTGAAGAAAATAACATCTTAAAAACTTGACTGAGGGCGGCTAGGTGGCATAGTGGATAAAGCCCCAGCCTTGGAGTCAGGAGTACCTGGGTTCAAATCCAGTCTCAGACACTTACTAATTACCTAGCTGTTAAGTGGGCAAGCCACTTAACCCCATTTGCTTTGCAAAAACCTAAAAAAAAAAACTTGTCTGAGTGAATTGGGAAAAAAAAGCAATGAGAAGAACACCTTAAAAAAAAGCATAATTTCTCAAATGCAAAGATAGGTAAAAACCTTCCATGAAGAAAATAATTCCTTACAATAAAGAATTCAGTAAAGGAAAGCTGATGACCTTTTGAGAAAGCAAGAAGCAATAAAACAAAACCAAACAATGAAATATTAGAAGAGAATATGAAATATCTCACTGGGAAAAAAACTGACATGGAAGAGATCCTTGAGAGTGAATTTAAAAATTTTTAGACTATTGAAAGCCAGGATTAAAAAAGAGACCAGGTATCATCTCTCAAGAAATTATCAAGGGAAATTGACCTGATATTCCAGAGCAAGGGGATAAAACAAATATTGAAAGAATATACTGATCAGCTCCTGAAAAAGATCTGACAATGAGAACTCTTAGGAATATTAGAGTCAAGTTTCAGAGCTCCCAAGTCAAGGAGAAAATATTGCAAATAGACGGAAAGAAACAATTCAATTATCATGAAACCATTGGATCACATAAAATTTAGCAGCTTCTATCTAAAGGATCATGGGGACAACAAGTTGCATGCAGTGGATAGAGCACCTGCCCTGGAGTCAGGAAGATCTGAGTCCAAATCCAGTCTGAAACATTTAATAATTTAATAATGTTTGTGTGACCTTGGGCAAGTCACTCTTAACCCCAATTGCCCTAAATAAATAATATTTTTAAAAAATCATCATAGGACTTTGAATATGTTATTCCAGAAGGCAGAAAGATTTCTGTTAAAGGAGTTGTGGAATGATTTAACCATTCCTTAGAGTTATTTGACCTATGTCCAAAGAGTTATCTGATCATGCATACTTTTTTACCTGACAGTGCCACCACTAGGTCTGAATACAGAAGAGATGAAAAAGTGGAAAGAAAAGGATCTTGTGTATGAGTATGAGGAGTTTTATAATATCTCTCTTCTGTTGTCAAAGAATCGGGAATAGAGGGGATGCACATCAATTGAGGAATGGTTGAATAAATTGTGATATGTAATTATGATGCTATTATATTATTAGAAATGAAGATCAAGATGCTCTCAGGAAAACCCAGAAATACTTAAATGAATAGATACAATATGAAAAGAGCTGTATTCTAAGTAACAGCAATATTATAGAATTATCAGCTGTGAATGACAACTTTTCTTGGCAATGCTATGAACCAAGACAACTCTGAAGGTATGATGATAAAGAATGCTATTCATCTCCAGATAGAGAGTTGATGGTGTCCAAATACAGATTAAAGCATATTTTTCCTTTAAAGAAAAATCTAGCAGCATCATATGATGATCAATTATGATGGACTTAGCTCCTCTTAGAAATTTAGTTATCAAGGGCAATAATAAAAGACTTGTGATAGAAAATATCATCCACATTCAGAGGAAACAAATAAAAAGAATGCTATTTTCACTTTTTTTAAACATTTGTTTCTTTTTTCTCATAATTTTTCCCCTTTAGTTCTGATTCTTCTTTCAAAACATGACTATTATGGAAATGTTAAAAGTGATTGTACATATATAATCTATGTCACATTACTTGTCATAGGGATAGGGGAATGAAGGGAGGAAGATAGGAACATGTGGAAATCAAAAATCTTCAGAAAGATGAATGCTAAAAATTATTTTTGCCAATAATTGAAAAAATAAAATATAATTATAATCACCCCCCCCAAACAAACCAATGTAAGATGGTCAAGTACAAAGGCTACCAATCCTTTAAGCAGTTCAGTGATCAAGGACATTCCTGGGATACCTGATATGAAAAATTCTATCCACATACAGAGGAAATATTGATTCTGAATGCAAAACAAAACATATTATGTTCACTTTTTAAAACTCCTTATATGTTATTTCTTTCTCTTTAATGTTTTCCCTCTTCTTTCACAACATGACTAATATGGAAATATGTGCATATACTAACTATCAAAACAGATATTTCACTGACATGGGAAGGGGGAGGGAAGGGAAGGTGTTAGAAAAATATGGAATTCAAATACTTGCAAAAGGATGACTGTGGAAAACTATCTTTTTGTGTAACTGGAAAAAATAAAAACTTCGCTAATGTTAAAATCAATCAATCAATTGATAAATAAATAAGAAAGTAGGGTCATTTGAAGATCAAAAACTGGAAAAGCATCTGCAAGAAAATTAATAGCTACTCGGAATGAATTCAACAGATAGATATTACAGAATAAGCTATGAGAGCTACATATGAAATAGTCTTCTGCAGACTTTTCCCATTTTACAACACTGGTTGTATAGTTTTTGAAGAGGATTTCCTCAAATCATAGGAGTCCATAAAAGTTGGAGCGACAGAAGAAAACTCGCAAGACACTGATACACAGAGGGTGTCACTTGAAGAAGGAAAAAGATTAAGGTAGAAAGATTCTGGTAGCAAGTGGAGTATTTAAAAATCAAAAGTGATCTAATCCTAGCAATTGAGATATTTTGTAGTAGGGAATCCATGAATACAGCTGAATAACCTGGCCAATAAAGATTCTGTTCTCTAGACAGAATGGTTTAAGAATTATTCAAAGAGAGCAAAAATTATATCACCCCATTTATAAATTGCCCTGTACTGTATTCCCTTCATATGTGGCTCAGTAACAGTTCTAAAATGCTGATCCCATTGTGTCCTAGTATTTTTTTTTTGGGGGGGGGGATCTTTTCAAACTAAGAGATAACTATCAGAAGTTGAACTTAAAAATTATTTCTCTAAACTAATAATACTTAAGAGAGCAAATAGATATGACTGTAACCTTCTAAACTCTCTCTAAAGAAAGCAAAGTAGTCAATTTCTTCTCCCAAATTTTAATTTTTTTAGGTTTTTGCAAGGTAAATGGGGTTAAGTGGCTTGCCCAAGGCCACACAGCTAGGTAATTTTTAAGTGTCTGAGACTGGATTTGAACTCAGGTACTCCTGACTCCAAGGCCGGTGCTTTATCCACTATGCCACCTAGCCGCCCCTTGTCCCAAATTTTAAATTAAATTGTTGAAGAAAGGTGACAGAAAGAAATTAGACAAATTTCGCCATGTCTTTCTATAACACAAAATCTGTTTGGTACAACTCAGTGTACCTACATCCCTATATATTTGTGTATATGTGTACAAATGCATTAATACCCATATCTGCATCCCCATCTAATTCTCTATTGGCATTGGAAATTACTTTATTTTCTTTATTCTTAAAAATCTAGTTGATTTATCATTTTCAAGGTATAGAAAAATGAAATTCTGTGGAACATTTTATAAATTTTTAAAATTGTACTCCCTCTTTTCCCCAAATGACCAATAAATTTGAAATAACAAAATGTTGAGGAAATTTTCTGGCATCTGATCATTGTGCTCTCATTCCTCTTAAGAAAATGTAATGATTATTGGTCAATTTGTAGATGTGTACAATACCACTCTTCTCTAGTATCAAATATCTATATGGACAATATGATAATTGAGCAAGCATGAATATCATCTTTCAAAAACTATTTCCATAGTCAGTCTTCTTTTATCATAGACATACTTTAATTCCAAATGCATCATTTGTAATAAATATTTTATTTGACTGCAGACTTAGCATCTACATCAGTTAATTCCAAAGTAAATTACCAACATTCTAATCTCATTTATGACCAGACATTTGATAGTAAGATGTACATGGTAAATCATTCCAAAAATTTGACAGGATATACTTCATATCATATAATAAAAAAGATAAGAAATGAATTCACTGATAATATATATGTGGAGTATGTAAAAAGAAGGCTTAGATTATATGATCCTAGTCAAGTCTTAGCACCACCATTTGATAAAGAAATATTGAGAGACAATTTTTAACTTGTCTTACCTTAAGTTTATTCATGTTTATGAAGATAAAAATAACTTCCCTACCAACCTTCCAAAGTTTTATGAAATTCTAATTTAGAAAAGTTTTTTTAAGTTATGAAAGGTTTTACAATTTTAACTGTTTAAAAATTTTCAATCTGTATTTCACAGCAAGACTTTACCTCAACATTCTTAAAAGAGAACACATATTTTCCTCAAAACTCAATCATTTAATTTTTTTAAATTTCTGTTAAGGGCAATTTACACAACTAAAATTATTTTTATTTACTTTGAAATGTTTTGCTTTTAATAACAAATAAACATACAAACGATTTAGCTATTAATACCAAAGAATATTTTCTTTTCCCTTGATATCTTTTTTTAATAAATAGAGGAAAAATTCCTAGGAACAGAAGAAAGTGTTGTAATAAAAAAAGGGAAAGAATTCATCCTGGATTCACTGTCATCAGTATTGTCAAACAGATACAGAAATCTCTCATGTTCAGAAAAGGAGCTGGGAAACAAAAGAAAAGCAAAACAAATGCACCTGAGCTATAGAACTACAGGTCCTTTATTTCCCTACCCAGGAACAAGATTTCTTTCAGAGTCTAAGGGAAACAGAGGACTGGCAAGGAATATAGGAAGGGCAGTAGGATGAAGCTTGCAGCAGGTGCAGGTTAAGTGCTTCCAGCTGTGGGGATTGGAATGCTTCAAAGGCAGAGAGCCAGTTGAGTCATTAATGTGCCCAGAAGAGTAAGCAACTCTGTACTTGATGAGGCTGCTATTTGGGTTCAAATGCAAAACTCCCCAAACTACAATATAGGCACATAAGACATCAGTAAATTCATTTCATTTCCAAGTGATTGCCATTAAAAAGTAACTTCTGATGTTTTACTGGCTTTTGGACTCAGATGATTTAGATTTGAGTCTCCGTTCTGCCATTTACAAACAGCATGAACATGGTTACATCACTCATCACTTCACTTATCTGAGTCTCACTGTTCTCATTATATTAAAAAAAAGAAAGTTGGATCCAACACTCTCAAGGGATCATTTGACATTTTTTGATTCAGATCATCTCCTCAAATTCATGGAATTTGAAGGATTACCTGGAATGAAACACATTTCTTTCTTATTTCATGTTATTCTGTTAGTTGTTTAATTATATTCTTTATATATAAAATAATTATTCTTTCACATTGTTGAAGACAGAGAAATCTGATCTATGCAAGCAGTAAGATGAATGTGTATTATAGAAAAGCCTTGTGACAATGTGGTGGTTGTAAGATGTTTGGCAGAATGCCAAATTACAATGCTGGCCCAGACATCCACTGATATCCTGTATTCCAAAAACTTTGTAATATTTATCAAACATCAGGTTGACTGCTTGCTTTATAAATTAGTCATCTGTTTCAGTTAAATATATGAAGCTATCATTCACTACATATTTTCTGCTTTATTTGTGGTTTCAAGAAGTACATGGAGAACTGAGTAACAAAACAAATACAAAAATGAAACTCAAAACCTCTGAATTTCTTACTGAAGTGTTTTTATTTTCACTTATTACAAACTTGTAGTAGAAACACATTTAGATTTTAAGCAACTTGACTTTTCCTGGCCTATATTAAAGAATATTTGACAGAATGTCAGAAAAGTATGTATTTCATTGGTTCTCAAAATCACTACTCAGATAATTCATTTTAGTTTTCAACACTTGCAAGCCTCTAGGTATATTCAGAATTAGTTCTTACCAAACTTGCAAGGGCCTTTAAAAATATCCAAACTAGCAAGTTACCTCAGCATCTTGTTTACACTAATGTTATCATTGCCATACTTCTGGTATTCATTGGTGTTTCCAATTTCTCAGTTACTTTGGATTTCCTGGTAAGTAGCTGTTTATCTAGTCTTTTGACTATGTACCTTGCATTTTTCACTGGTGTCTGTATCTTTTTTCTTTCTACTTCAGGTTGAATGTCTTAACACCTTTTATTTCCTGTGCACTATTGCTCAGGTCTAGCTTTGTGTTTCCCACCATATTAAAAGAATACATATGATTCATATTTAGTACAAAGACCTATGATAGTAGGGGGAAAGAATGGAAGTGTTTAACATTGAGTAAATCCTACTCAATGGAGTTGACTCAGAGAGGGAATAGCATACATTTCTAATTGGGTTTAAAAATATATTCTACTCTACAAGGACATGGTGGGGAGGAAAGGGGAGTGAAGAAGGAACTGAAGAAAGGGAAGGCAAAGGCATAAATGAAAGTCAATGTAAAGTTAAAATTTAAAGGAAAAGTTAGCGGGGGAAGGGAAAAATATTGCTGAGGAATATGAGGAAAGGGAAAAGTTCAAACAGGAAAAGAAATCATTGAGGGAAATAAAGATTTATTATTCTTTACTTTAAACGTGAATGGGATGAACTCTCTCATGAAACAGGCAGATAGTAGAATGGACTAAAATCCATAACCCTACAGTATGTTGTTTACAAGAAAAACATTTCAGGCAGAGAGATACACACAGGGTAAAGGGACTGAGTACTATGCTTCTATAAGAAAACATGTATGGGAAAAATTACAAGAACTGATAGTGAGTGAAGGGAGCAGAATCAAAAGAATATTGCATACGTTATCGACAACATTGTGAGTTGATCAACCTTGGTGGCAGCTCCTCTCAACAGTTCAGAGAACAAGGACAACCCTGGGAGAATTGTTATGTGCAATGCTATCCATATCCAGACAAAGGAAGAAAACCAAAAAACTGAACAACCAACCAAACAAAAAACCTACAGAATCCAAATAAATATTATTTTCACTTTTTAAAAATTTCTCATATCTTTCCTTTCTTTTCCCTTAGTCCTAATTCCTCTTAAAGAAGATGACTAATATGTAAACATGCTAAAAACAAACCTACATGTATAATGTTCACTAGTCTGTTTACCATTGAAGGGAGGTGGGTGGTAAGGAAGGTAGAAGGAAAGCAACATAAATGTGCTGATGGATGAATGTTAAAAAACTGTCAAAGCATGCAATTGGAAAAATAAAATATCAGTTAGAAAAAAAGAAAGCAAAAGAAGCAAATAATTAAACAATATTATGCCAAAAATATTTAGTGATTAATGAATCCATTGGCTCTATCTAAAAATGGGATAAGAAAAAAAAAATTTTCAAGTAAAAGAATCTTAACACTTCTGGGGTACCCATAAAGATTACCTTGGCTCCTCTAGTTCCTCTACCCGACTTGTCCCCTTTTATAATCAGGACTTCATGATTTGTCCTTTAAGGATTAATTATGCTTCATGTTCTCTGAAAGGCAGAGGAAAGGGGTGGCTAGGTGGCACAGCAGATAGAGCACCAGCCCTTGAGTAAGGAATACTTGAGTTCAAATATGACCCAAAAGACTTATTAATTCCCCTAGCTGTGTGGCCTTGGGCAAGCCACTTAACTCCATTTACTTTTCAAAAACCTAAAAAAAAAGAAATGTAGAAGAAATCAATGGGTCCTTAGCTCTGGTACCTTCCTCATTACCCCAAGCCCAGATTCACCCCTCTCCTTATCCATCCAAATTGTATTGCATTTCTTTTCCTTAATGCATAATACACATGATGATTTCAACCTCACATAGTAGCATTTAGGAAATTGTTGTTGTTCAGTATCATTATCTAAATCTATGTCTATTTCTTTCATAGTCTAATAATTCTGCCTTGCCACCATAAATCTTACCCAATTTTCTATGTGACTGTTCCACCAGATGATAATGGTGCTCTCCCTAATCTGTGACTTGGTCTTCATAATCAACTGGAAAACCCTCCTGGTATTGCTTTCTTAAGTTCATGAACCTCAGCTTCATGTGTGATACCATATATCTGTATGTCCTCTTCTTACCCTCTTAGACAAACTTTTGGTGATTACTCTAAGTCTTACCTTATACTAATCATCCAGCCTATTTCCCTAGGGTTCTACTATTGTCTGCTCTGGGGAACAAACTAGATCACTTATCCCAACTATAATTGTGTCACTAGCTCTGACTAGTTCCCATATTTGACTTTTCCTGTTATCTCCTTAGGCTTGATATTGCAGGTGTTGAAAGATTTTAAATTTCATTGTTTCTCAAAATAAAAACTTATATTTTGTATGACTAACCTGAATTTATTTCTTTGCTACTTTCCACCACCATTTGAAGACATATTAGAGTGTATTACATTGAAATTCTTGTCATAATTTAACAATCTTCATTAAGCATTTATTATATATTGGACACTGTACTGTCTTATTATACAAAGAAAGACAAAATCCTCTTCAAGTGGTTCACAATGTAAAATGGAACAACATTCTAAAAATTGTACATACAAGAAGTATATAATCTAAATGGGACATAATCTCAGAGAGAAAGCCCTATTAATAAGAAGTGAGAAAGACTTTATGCAGAAACTAGCACCTGAACTGAGTGTTGAAAGAATCCAGGGGAGCATAGAGAGGGAAGTAAATCAAATTTCAGGTATAGAGGAAAGTCAGAGAAAAGACTGTGTTTTTTCTTGAAAATATCAAAAGTCATCTGAGAAATTTATTCATTTAAAATTTCTTTTGTCTTTTCTATAGAAATTTGAGTATATTCATGATGTATTCATGATATGAGCAAATATGAAGTTACAATAATAATTTTATATAAAATATATTCAAAATAAATATAATAATTTTGATAATTTCACAAATTTGTTAGTATTATCCATGACTTGTGTTTTCATTTATCCCATTATGAATCCTGTTAATTATCCTAGAATGCAACAAATGAAGACATAAGCATACATATTTAATAGATAAGAAAGGTAATGAAAAGCAATAGTCACATGGGAGTTAAGTGGAAGAACCTCAACTAGAAAAAAATGTGTTTTGCAATCTCACTCCAATATATTATTCATTGTATCACACTCTATCTTCATGAACTCATATGCCAATATGGAAATATAAGACTCCCTTCTCTCTCTCTCTCTCTCTCTCAATACAATACATATATATATATATATATATATATATATATATATATTATTTATTGTGAAGTCATGTCACAAAGTAAATATTATTTCATTGTGAATATTTCATAGAACTTCAGATATTTTGCAACAAATACATTGATATTCTAGAGTATATTAATTTTCAATTTTAAAATTCTTGTTAAAATATCTCTTTGACCATATTTTTGATTCTTATTTCTTAAATAAGTACAGTACTTCAGTGATATACA
The DNA here is from genome assembly GCF_037893015.1 of Macrotis lagotis. Classification (NCBI taxonomy): domain Eukaryota; kingdom Metazoa; phylum Chordata; class Mammalia; order Peramelemorphia; family Peramelidae; genus Macrotis; species Macrotis lagotis. The sequence continues at coordinate 89,310,233 of NC_133662.1, read as the reverse complement.
GTACAGTAAACAGTGCTTCAATGATTCCTTGTTCATATTTATTTCATGTTCTATTTTCTAATGAAAAATGTTCAATTCCTATTAAGAAAACAGTAGTGGTCACAAGGTCTGTAGTTATTGTCAGCACCTAATTTTTATTTTTTTTCTTTTTACCATAGCTTTCTAGAATATTTTTAAAGGTTAAGGGATTAGCCAGATTCTGCTTGAATTTTGAGTGTTATCTTCTCCAGGTAACCAGTGGAAGATTCTTGCATGCAGTTCTCAGAGTATATTGATTGGGTAACTTTTTTGAAATAGTGCTGAATTCACTTAAGCAGTAATACAAGGTCAACCTTTCTAGTTCTATTGGTACTTTGATTAGTAGTTTTTGTTTATTGGCTTTTGTTTTTTTCATTTATTTCTGTCAAAACTGTACTGCTGTTTTTATTGCTGCTGATTGCTCTTTAGAGTGAGTCTAAAACAAATTTATATACCCTTTTAGGAGACAAGTGGAGACCAAACAGCAAAGATGAATGTTAAACAGAAAAGAGTAGAGAAGTTACTGTGATTTACATTTATACATACATACATACATATATATATATATATATATATATATATATATATATATATATATAGATAGATAGTCTAATGGAAATAGATTGTTCTTTCTTAATTAGAAAATGAATAACTAAGGAGTCACTTGGGGAAAATAGCAAATTTCCTTTCTGTGTCTCTCTGTCTCTGTCTCTCTCTGTCTCTGTCTGTCTGTCTGTCCATCTGTCTGTCTGTCTGTCTCTCTCTCTCCCTCTGCTCATGTCTTCATGTTTCACTGCGCCTTTGAATCATTCTACCCCTATCTACTCTTTTCTATTCCTTTTTGTCCCTGTTTCTTTCTCTCATTGTATATAGGTGATGATGGGGAGGAAGATAAAAACTTGCATTTATGCAGTATTTTAAGATATTCTAATTGCTTTAAAATGTTATATCATTTTAATGTCATAACTCAACCATCTCTGTCATGAGATAGGTGCATTTGTTATCCTCATCTGCAAATGATGAAGCTTAGGTAGGCAAAGATCATGTAACTTGCTCAGAGCTAGAAAATGTGTGAGGTAGGATTCAATATTTTCTGACAACAAGTCCTGTGCTGTATCCACAATACTAACAACCTGATTAAATGGATAGATAAATAGATGATAATTATACAAAGAAAAGCAGAGTTGAACAGACACACACAGAGAAAGACAGACATAAAGAAATTAGAATCATGAAAATGAAAAGAAATAAAAATGCATATTCACAGAGAGGACTTCTCTCCCTACAAAATGATTTAGGAACTGTGGTTAATCCCAGTTTCATTTCTTCATCTCTAAACATCAATAAATGTACTAATTAAAGTATAGAATCACAAACAAGAAATGGAATTGAAAACTAAACCAAGAAAAGAGATTAAAGCAATGACTGAAGTGGAAAAAGAGCACAGAAGGTAATGAATAAATTCTATGAAATAAAGAAAATGAGAAGAATAATTCAAAAATTAGGATGTCTGGGGAATCTTAGAACAAACAGATATGAAAGAAGCATGACCATCTTGGGTGATTCCTAAATAGATATCCAGGTATGATCTCACCAATAGTGAAGGAGACTACATAGATGGAGTTATGGTCAGTTTGAAGATGGTCCTTGTGGTGGAAGTCTAGAACTGCACCATGAATCATAAGATGAACTGGGTTTTGAGATCACATAACTGGCATGAGTGCTTACACAAATGGTTAGTAATAAGGAAGAAATAATAAAAGAATAACAGTAAGAAATATATCCTCAAGTACATGAGTGTCCAAACTTTTGCTCTTCTGGGCCACAATGCCCAATAAAAACTTGTCAAGGTGCATGGAGCTAAGATGGTGGCATGAATGCAGGAATTTCCAGGAATTCATTTCTCCCATAACTCAAAAGCCATTAAATTATTACTCTAGCCTAAATTTAGAAGGGCAGAACCCAAAGAAAGACTGAGTAATGCAATTTTGCAGTCCAAGAAAACTTAGAAGTGCTGAAATGTCTGTTTCACCAGCACCGGGGGTTGGAAAGAGTCCCAGCCCAGCTGCAGCACAGTCATAATACAGCAGGGCAGGCACCTGGGTCCATGAAGAGGGGCAGTTTCCAGACCTCTTGGCCAAGGGATCTCTGGGGACAAGTGGAAGTTGTGAGAGATGTCTGCTGCACCAGAGTGGAGCATCAGCCTCAGAGCAGCCCTGGGGTGAAAACTTTCAGTGGGAATCAGCAGCATCACCCAGCATTCCAGAGCTCTCAGCCCACCGACAGTTAGGGGGTTGTGGGAGAAAGCAGATATCTCTCTGCTCTCCCTGGGTCAGGACTCTGATGCATGCCCACACTCAGATACAGGTTGCAGTCTGGCCCCGGACACCACCATAGCTGAGCAGAGACCATCCTCACCACTTCAAGGCAGAGGGGAGGGCCTGTGGACATCCACATCCCAGAGCACAATCAAGAGAGCAGTCAGGGCCTCTCATAAGACTTTGGAGGATTTAAGGTCCCTCTGCACTGTCCCCCAAACCCCTCAAAATCTTGGAAGTGTGGTAAATCAGTCATAGGGTAATGAAATGAACATACAACAGAAAAAGTAAAATCTGACCATGGAAAATTACTTTGGTCCCATGGATGAACAAAGTAAATACTCAGAAGATGACGAAGTTGAAGCTTCTGTATCCAAAAACTGCCAAGAGAAATAAAATATGGACTCAGGCTATGGATAAGCTCAAAAAAGACTTTGAAAAGCAAATTGGGATGAAAATCAGGAGGAGAATTGAAAGCAATGCAAATAAATCATGAAAAGCAAGGTTAAAAAATACCAAAAATACTGAAGGAAATAGTACATTAAAAACCAGTTTAGGCCAAATGCAAAAAGCAACCCAAAAGGAAAATAAGGAGAACAAGTGGCCATCTGGAAAAGGGGATTAAAAAAAGGTTTCTTAAGAAAATACCTCCTTCAAATGTAGAATGGAAATAAAGGAAACTGATGATCTTGCAAGAAATCAGCAAGAAATAAAACTGCAACAAAAAAAAACAAACAAAAATTGGAAGAAAATGTGAAATATCTCATTGGAAAAACTACTGATCTTGAAAACAGATCCAGGAGAGATAATATAAAAATGATTGGTATACCTGAATATGACAACCAGGAAAAGAGCCTAGACTTAATTTTTCAAGAAATAATGTGGCAAAATTGTCCTGGGATCCTAGAAGCAGAGGGTGAAACAGAAATTGAGGGAATTTACCAGTCAACTACTAAAAGAAGAAAAACCTCCAGTAATATTATATCCAAATTCCAAAACTGCCAAGTCAAAGAGAAAATTCTAAACACTGTCAGAAACAAGCAACTCTATAGTCAGGATTACACAGGGTCTGACAGTGTGTACATTAAGGTCTAGTAGGGCTTGGAATATGGTATTCCAGAAGGCAAAAGATCTTGGTTTACAACCTAGAATGTATTCAGAAAAACTGAACATCCTCTTTCAGGGGGAAAAGATGGACTTTCAATGAAACAGAGGACTTTCAAACTCTCCTAAAAAATGGAGTCAATGGGTGATAAAGGAAAGTACTGGGAGAAAGAGAAAGGGAAGGTAGAAGGGGCTAATATATTTCACATAAGAGACAAGATAAATGCTTTTACAATGGAATGGGAGAAGGTGAGGGGGAATGAGTGAGCCTTCATTCTCTTCAGAAATGGCCAAGAGAGGAAATCACATACACTCTTAATAGGGTAAAGGAATCTATCTTACCCTAGAGAAAAATGAGAGGAAAGGGAAGGGATAAGGGGGAGTCGGGGGGAGAGAAAGGGGGGGTGAAAGAAGAGAGAAAAGATCTTGGGAGAGGATACTCAGATACAACGCACTTCTGAACAGGGACAGGATGAAAGGAGAAAGAGAATGGAATAAATGAGAGCAGGGAGGAATTGAATGGAGGGAAATACAGATAGTAATAGCAGCTGTGGGGAAAATATTGAAACTTCTCTGGTGAAATTAGGATAAACAATGTAACTCACCCCTGAAAAGAAGCCACTGGAATCTGAACGCAGACTGAAGTACATTTCTTTTTCTTTATCACCATTCTTGAGGTTTCTCATCTTTCTTGGGGAGGGGGGGGCTTATGTTTACTCTCACAACAAGATTATTGTAATAATATAAAGTAAATAAACCAAAAAGAACTGCTAGGATATTGGGGGAAAAAAAAAAACTTGTCATTGGTCACATGTAGAATTTCATATTTATTTATGACTACAGTATAAACTATATTATCAATGAGAATATTAATAAAATCTAATAATACTGCCTTAATAGAATTTGAGGGTTCCATGTGGTTCACATGGGTGAATCTGAACCTCTTGAGCTTGGCTATACTTTTCTTGTCACTTTTCATTTCATAATTTCTTTCTGAACACAATAAGGCAACTTTGGATTCTTTCTTTTCTTGTTATTCCCTTTTTTTAGTTCTAAATCTAAAATCTGCTAAGCTTTAAGACTTCAGAATTAAGAGAATTGAAACTTGAAAATCTTCTATAGCATGACAGAATTTAACACAAGGGGATCTTAGAACACATAGATTTAGGGTATGATAATCTGAATAATGTAGCTCACAGTGGCTTCCTATTATCCAACTGGATTATTGAAAATATTCATTTTCATGGGAAGTCTTTATTCTCATATCCTATGTATTCAGGTATTTGTGCCTAATCTTAAGTATCTCTAGAAATATTTCATTTATTGGCTGATTCTGGGCCTTTTTTTTCTGGTGGGCCTTCTTTTTAATAGCCCATGGACATCTGTCTGGTTCTTTGTATAGTTCATTGGTGGATGAAATAAATTACTGAGCTTTCACACTGAATTTTTACCAGATCAATATTTTGTGTTATGCTGTTTTTAAATTTTTGTTGGAATAAATATATGAGAGCTAGTTCCCTGCCTCTACAAAAGTAACTATATTTGTCAACAATATTATTACAATGATAAATTCAACCAAGACTTTTCTTGGAGTCTGAAGTGCTGGGTGTTTCCATTATAGTATTATATTGATTTTATTAACTCACACTTTATTTTCTTTATTAGAAGTTCAGGGAAATTGTACTGAATTATTTCTTGAATTCTGCATATATAACTATGTAAGTGTGTATGTATGTATGTATGTATGTATGTATGTATATACATATACCCACATTCCTCTGGTCCATCTGAAAGAATTATATTCCTTAAGTTATCTCTGTTATTCCTTTGACATTGCTCATTTTATCTTGTGGAGGGGAAGCTTAATTTATTTTATATCTTCTACCTATTTCCTCTTTCCCACCAAATATTCTTCACTTCAGTCTTTTTATGAATCACTCTTTCTCTCTCTCTCTCTCTCTCTCTCTCTCTCTCTCTCTCTCTCCTCACTAACACTGACTTTGTAAAAGTTCTCTTTCATATGATAATTTTTGCTTATTCTGCTTTCTTTATTTATAATGTGTAGTATAATTTATGGCATAATTTAAATTCAATTCTTTTTTCTTTTGATATTTTTTCAAATCACTCTGGAATTTCACGATATCTACAGTATCCATAAGATTCTCTTTTATTGGAAAATTTTTGCTCTTTTCCCTTCATATTATAATATTCATTCTATGTGCCTTGGTCTGTTTGGGTTTGATTTGACTTCTTTTTGACTGAATTTTTATTCGGCTTTTTTTTTGACTGCTTGAATTTTTCTATTTTATTCAAAAAATGCTTGATTTTAAGAATTGTCCTCATTCATTGTTCTCTCCTCATTCCACTGATTCAGAGACTGTTAACTATGGACTATTATGGATTATCAATGTTGTGAGAAGATCTGGATTATTCTCATGAATAAACTTGGGACATATGACTCTGGTCACAATTTCAAATTCCCTTTTCCTCAGATTGATTTTTTCTTACCCTCTAACCTCTAAATATGTGCACTTAGGCCAAATCTTTATCATCTAATTCTATCTTTCTTGTGGTTGAGTATAATTAATATCTGTTTCTTTTTAAATTGTAGAGTAAGTGGGTTCAAGGAGAATTACTACAGTGGGACCTCAGTTGTTGAACCCTATGACTCAACTCTGAATGATTGTGGGAACTTACTGTGGTCAATTCCTGGAGGATTTTGCAATTAAAAATACTGAATGAAATTTCTTAATTATTTAATTATATATATATATATATATATATATATATATATGTAAATATTTATTTATGAGCTTTGTATCTTATTCTTGTGGATTCGGCTATAAGTATTCCATATTTGGAACATGTTGATTTTCTGTTGAATTTTGACAACAATTTATAAATTTCACATCTTACCATTTACACATTCTAAAGGCAATGATAAATATCAACAAAACTCACATCATATAATAGGAGATATTGGTACTAATTTTTAAACATTAATGACACATCTTTTGATAAACTCACTTGCAAAATTATAAATTTACTTATAATCTCAATTTCAATTGTTATTTTATTCTCTTTTGCTTGATCTCTCCTCAACAATGAATTCAGAGTTGCTTTTTGTTCAATTATTTGTCTAGTTCTATTAACTGTATCATACTATTTTTAAAGAAAGAAATCTCTAGAGAGAAGTTGTTTCTTTTCCATGGACAAAAAAAAAACACTAGAGAAAATTTGTCACAGTGAACAGTCAATTGTAGTAGACAATACTAAAAGAGACTTTAGAGATATTGACTCCAAATCAGTCATTTTAAAGAATTTGAAAACAAGTCATTGATCTATTAAGTTTCATAGCAAAAAATAACATTGGTCAGATACAGCTGTGATAGCAGACCTCTTCTTCTATAACTCCAATAGACTAAATTGGAGATGTTAGGAAGATAAATCTATGGTTTCTGTTTAGAACTTAGAGCCAAGTATTAAAAACCTAGTTATGAAAGTTTATACGTAAATTTTGACTTTAAAGTTTTTTGAGTCCAAAGTATAAGATTTATTATTGTCATGAATGAACTATAATCAATACAATGCCTTGGAATTACCTCATTGTCGAGATCAGAGAATCACAGAATTTAATAGCAGGCCAACTATGCCATCTTTACCTCCCCAAAAAACTTCAAATTGTATAATTATAACTGTATACTTGGCCAATTTTTATTTTTGTTTGTCCATTTAGTAATTGCTAATTATATATTTATTCTGAGCAAAGCACTATGCATAAGAGAAATGTAAGAACTTGGGTATTATTTAAGAGTGTAAGGCTATTTAGCAGTAGTCCTTTGGGCTCCAAGACCAGACCTCTATCCCTAGGTTTATTTTGCCCTGATGACTGAAGAAAACAAAGAAAAAAGACAAAAACCAGATTTCTGCTCAATACATTATTATCTTTTTCTTAATGAAGTAAACATTGTACTAAAAATACATTTTCTCCTGACCCCCATATGCATCATTTCAGTTAGGATGATGAGAATAGATGATATATTCATTCACTGAGTGCCTTTACTTTTCAGTTATAAAATTATAGGGAAAAGAGACCAGGGTATCTCTGAGAAACCAGAAGTCAAGGAAAATCCTCTCAGTTAAATGTACCCAAGAACCTTATACTTTCTTTTGGTTTAAGGAATTGGCCTTGAGGTTGGAATCACAAAACCAGGGTGAAAGTAGCACAGTACAGGCATGTCATTTTTTTTTTAGGTTTTGCCAAGGCAAGTGGGGTTAGGTGGTTTGCCCAAGGCCACATAGTTGGTTATTATTAAGTGTCTGTGGCCAGATTTGACCTCAGGTACTCCTCACTCCAGGGCTGGTGTTCTATCCACTGCACCACGTTGCTGCCCCCATATAGTAAATTCTTAAAAAATGATGACCTGATCTTTATGATTTGATGGTTATGGGATTTTGGACAATTCAATTGACCCTTCTGGATTTCAGTTTCACTTGTGAAATGGGATTAGATGACTTCTACTATCTTTTGTAGAGTTACTGGTTCAACTATTGTACAAAATAAATGAATATTGTTAATATTGACAGCCCTAAGTTATTCCAATAGTATATACATATAGAGCAAGTAAGCAGATAATTGTCTTGACTTGAATGGAAAGAGGAGTAGAGAGGCAGTTGGATTCCATTTGAGAGCTGGATAGCAATGTAAATTTGTTTCCATATTTTGTGGTGAAAAGAATGTAAAATTCTTTTGATGATAATGCATATTTAAGAATCATAAAATATTACAATTTTTAATACATGTCTAAAATTACCTATTTTCTAATTGTATTAATTGATTCTAATTATATAATCTAGAGTCAATTAGAAAAGATATACTCTATCTTTCATAGAGCAGTCTTTTACATACTTGAAGACAGCTATCATTACCCTATCCCTCAATTTCTTCTCTAAGCTAAATAGCTCAAATTTCTTGAGATTCATGGAGGATGAACTAAAGACCAATCATTATCTGCCATGATTGTATAAACTCCACTTGAAAATGGTCTTAAAATGTAATGTTGTATACTGAACATAGCCCAGAAGTCATGAGGTAGAAGAATTTAGTAGAATTCTCATATTTTATTCCTAGAATTTATACATCTCAATGCAACTCAAACTTAGATGGGTTTTTGTGGTTGGTACAATCATTGTGTATTATTTTGAACTTAAAGTATAGAAACCAATTCATCAAGTATTTATTATATGTCTTCAGTGTTTTAATTATATTCTAACGAGAATAAAAAGAGAGAGAAAATAATTTCTGCTTTCAATTAGGTCACATTCTAACAGATAAAACAATCTCTCTATATATATACATACATACATAATTATATATAAGTAAAATACATGCAAATTTAATTTGAGACAATTTCAGTGAATCATTAGCATTAAGAGGGATCAAGAAAAATTTGTAGAAGATGAAATTTTATCTGGGACCTAAAGACTGGTAAGGAAATGAGGAGAGAGAATGCAGGAGAGAATTCCAGGCATGGGAGAGAACTAGTAGAAATGCCTGTAGTATCTTTTGAGAAGAATGACAGAATTCAGTGTCACAGGAAAAATACTACATTAGAAGAAAATAAAAGAAAACAAGAAAACTGGAAAGAAATTAAGGGCCAGGTTTTATTTTTTAATGCCTGCATTTGTGTATATGATCATATATTCATATGTGTTTATGAACATATATATGCATGAATATATTATATATACATAATATAATATATTTCAGTATATTGTATATTATACAATATGAATATGTCATATAAAAGCTTATATTTCTCCTCCATAAAAACTGCTGCCCAACATAGTTTCTAAATTTGTAATGCTGACTTTTGTGCCCATTTATCCCTGCTACATTTCATCTCATTAGATTCTGTCCACTATTATAGTCAATTGGGATTATTTGAAGTCTATATTCCCTGAAATATTGGCATATTGAAATGTTTTTTGAATGAATGGATGAATAAAGCCCCCTTGAATTCTTTTTTTCATAAATTATGTACTTTCCAATTTCCCAATTTTTCTCCCCAATAAATGAGACAACCTTAATTACTTTGTTTTCCTGCCAGATAAACAGATAAATTTATATATATATATATATATATATATATATATATATATATATATATATATATGCATTTGACTCTTCATAAGATACTTCATTTTAGTGTCAAAAAATTAGCCATATTATCTTACATGAGGGGAAATATAAAGCAGCCCAGAATGGATAATCTACATGTACATGGAAATAACTGAGGTGGATTTCACTCTGGACATTATGTTTCCTCATGCAGCACACAATCAGGTTCAAACCCTTACTAGGCATGTTTTCAGTAATGATTGTCATTTCATATAAAGGGGGAAAATCAAATTTTATTTCTAGGGCCTAAATTGTCCAAGATTTCATTATCGACCAATAATTATCAAGTTCATGGTGAGATCAATTCCCTTCAGCTTTAGATAAGAAAGTTTTCTGGTTGGACACAGGGATGTAAGACTGAAAATGCTTTTGGCAGGGCTTCATGTATGTAAGATAAGGGGAAAAAGGTAATAAACTCTCACTTTTTCACCCTACTATCATTAAGGTCTGGCCTATTTTCCAAGTAGAGAATCATTATTTAATTGACACTTGTTCATTCATTTAGATTTCACAGCCTAGTAATTTTATCCATCACATGGAGACCTTGATGTTTATGATGTAATGAGAACCATTAAGAGCTCAAATTCTTTCAATAGATTAGAAACAAATTGAGCTTTCATAATCTATATTTATTGTTCATTATAGGCACTGTTTATAAGTATTGCATCCATTCTAAAAGACTACACAACATTTGCTGTATTCTAAGCCTTTTTTCCTTGCAAAACATGACACAAAGGAAGTGCATAAATGAATTCAGTTAATATTTTAGAAAAGACTTTAAAGATAGTACCAATAGCTTTAGTCTTACCAACTAGACATCAAAGTCTGACTCTTGCTCCCTTTACTTGTCAGAATAAAATTAGTAGGTTGAAGTCTTAGTTGACATGCCTGTATTCAATGAATCCAATTAATCAATATATTTTTTGTGATAAAATCAACTGTATTGTAATTGGAACCCAATAATTAAAATATCAAACTGGTAAGATCTGATATCTCAATTCACTAAGCATAGATGAAAGAAAATAGACCAATATTTATGAGACAGAAATATATTTTAAAACTTCTGGATGGCATTCTTGGTAATTCTTATGGAATCATGGGCTAGTCTTATTGTTACACTCCTGATCAAATAAAAAAATATTTAAAAAAATTTTTTTTCAGTTTTTTGCATAGAAATTGAAGTTATTTGAATGAAAAAAGGGCACAGCAAATACTATCTACTTGATTCAGAGCATTATTGTAAGAAGATAACATTGCAATCAAGCTAAAAAAATGTTTTTATTGAGTGGCCTACTTTTGTGTTGTGTTAAGTGCTACCAGTTAGATTCATGTATGTGAAAACATTCCTTTATTCCTTGGAATATCTGCTCTGGACCCAGCTCTGGACCTTGGCCACCTATGGGTTAGGAGACGCCTGGGGGTGTGAACCCGCCCACATGGGTGCTGGGAACGCCCCAGTAACAGGAGTGGCTCCGCCCATGAGGGAGGAACAGGGGAGGAGCTCGGGGGAGGAACAGAAGACTAGATAAGGGAGGGGACTGGGGAAGAGGAGAGGCTTTTTTCGCTGCTATGTAAGCAATAAAGACCTGCTTGTTAGACTGCAACCGGGTGTTCTGTCCAGTTATTGCCCTCCTTCCCAAAAGGAGGGTCCAAGTGTCTGAAGACCGACGGGTCCGTGAAGTCCAAAGACCGGGGAAAGGTATGTATCCAGGCGAAGGCTCGGGATAGGTCCCCGAGCAAATATCCATTCATTCATTGATTGATCTTGACTTGTGATTTTATTGATATATCAATTATATATATATATATATATATATATATATATGAATATATTATTATGGATATCTCTACACAAGAACAAATTTAATTCTGCTCAGTGTCTTCTATTTTGCCTTAGATACTGAAAGTTTTAATGGCTTGTCCAAAGTACCACAGTTAATATTCATCAGAGATAGGATTTGGAGTTTTTTTTCTTAACTCCTTCAAACCATTAAGTCTTCACTTCTTAGTATACTTCTCCAAGTTATTCATTTTATATATAAAAAATTTTATGGAATATGATATTTATTCTTGAAATTTAAATTTAATATTGTATTTAATGTTAAGAATAGTTTTAAGGGGCAGCTAGGTGGCACAGTGAATAGAGCATCAGCCCTGGAGTTTGGAGGACCTAAGTTCCAATCTGATCTCAGACAATAATTGCCTAGTTGTTTGACCTCGGGCAAGTCACTTAACTTCCTTGCCTTAAATAAAAATAACAAAAGAATAGTTTTCAAATGTCCTACCTAAGTAGCTCCATTATACTACCAACTTTGATTTGAGGTTTCCATTCATATTGCCACCTTTTATGAATCTATGACTGCGAGAAGGAACTAGAATAAAGTCACATCAACTAGTTCTGTCATAAAGTATAATTTATTGAATGCAAAATATATATATATATATATATATATATATATAGGTGAATGATGAGAGAGTTGACTCTTCTGGTCAAGATGGCGAAGAGAAGACAAGCACTGTGCTAAGGTCTCCTGATCTTCCCTTATGTATATAATATGAAACAAACCTCTTATAAAAATTCAATCAACAAAACCAAGAAAAAGAAACAAGGAGCAGAACTTCTACTTCAAAGTCTGTTTCCTGGGATTCTGGGTGAGCTGGGGGCAGAGAGCTGAGAGCCAATAGGAGCAGGGTGAGAACCAAACTAACCTAGAATTAGCCAAAGAGGTATGGACAGTGGGAACACCAGCCTGAGATGCAACAGGGGAACAGAGGCTTTGTTCTGGGGCAATCTGGCAGGACTGGAGGGCAAGTTCCAGTGTGGAGAGTTTTAGACATTGATCTGCTGGGCTCCTGTAGTCTGGAGTACATCAAACTCCATACTTTCACTTTAGCAGTTTCCTCTTCCCAGAATAAACACAGTAACAGCTCCCTCCCCTACCATTGGCTAAGGATTAGTCAGCAGAACTCTCTCAGCTGAATAGGGAGAGTAATTACCTTATCCGAGGCATAGTTACATTATTCAAGTATAAAAGTATGCAGCAGAGCCCCTCGCCCCCTCCAGGCCAAGGGAAAGGACCACAAATCAAAGTGCAGGACATTTCATAGAAAACAACCAGCAACCACTACAGACCAGTCCACTCAGGATTATTAAACTCATTGAGTAAAGCTTCTAGCACAGCTACTGGCTAGCCCAATTGGAGTTAGTAAACGCAATGAAAAAGCCATTAGCACACCTTACCAGCTGGTCAACTTGGAGTTATTAAATTCAGTGAGTAAAGCCACTAGGGATCACAACACCAAACTTGTGTGAACCAGGCACTCCTACAACAAAAGATCTCCAGAAAATGAAGAAAGGTCAGTGAAACGGGGGGGGGGGGGGGATCATAGAAAATTACCTGTTAGGTAAAGACCCTAACTGAGAGCAAGCTAGAACCTCTGAAAAGAATATGATTTGGTCCCCAGCCCGGAAAGAACTCCTTAAAGAAATCATGGAGGAATTTAAAAATCAATTGGAAAATTTGGGAGAGAAAATTAATATCTTCAAATAAGAAAACAAGTCTTTGGAAAATACAATTGGACAAATGCAATAAGAAAATAATTCAGAACTTCAATTGGTCAAATAAAAAACCTCTTTCAAAGATAGAATTACTCAAAAAGAAAAGTAGTTATAAAAGTTAAATGAAGAAAATTCTTCTCTAAAAAACCAATGGATCCTGTGGAAACTAATGACTTCATGAGACAACAAAGATCTGTTAAACAGAATCAAAAAAACCCTCCAACATTGAAGAAAATGTAAAATACCTCATCAGCAAAATCACTGACTTTGAGAATAGAACTAGGAGAGACAACCTAAGAATCATTGGGGTTCCTGAAAATATTGAAGAGAAACAAATGCCTGAATTTAAGAATATAAGGATGGATTTAGTGATGGAAAATTGCCCTGACATCATGGAACCAGAGGGCAAAATAGTTATTGAAAGAATATGTTGATCCCCTCCAGAAAGAGATCCCAAAATGAAAATACCAAGGCCAAATTCAAGAACTATTAGATAAAAGAGAATATCCTACAAGTAGCCAGAAAGAAACAATTTAGATACCAAGGAGTCACAGTAAAAATTACATAAGACAAGGCTGCACTAAAATTAAGGGATTATAAGGCCTAGAATGTGATATTCTGAAAAGCAAGGGAGCTTGGAATGCAGCCAAGAATTCACTATCCAGAAAAGTTGAGCCTTCTCCTCTAGGGAAAAGATAGACATTTAAAGAAATAGGAGACTTTCAACTTGTCCTGATGAAAAGACTAGAGTGAAAGAGAAAATTTGGACTTCAAACAGGAGACCCAAGAGACACATAAAAAGGTAAAAAAGAAGGGCAAAGGAAAAAAGCTCATATACAATAAGATGAAACTGGCTATATCCCTACCTGGGAGAGCAACTCTAATAACTCTCAAGGACTGTAACTCTGTTAGAGAGAATAAATATAGCCAGAAGTGATGGACACTCATGACTTTTCTGTGAATCAGACAGAAAGATTTAGAAACAATACATCCCTAAAGATGGGGACAGGAAAGAGATGGGAGGATGGAGGAGATTGAATGGGGTAAATCTCATTACATTAAGAGGTACAAAGGACCTATTGCAATAGAGGGGAAGAAGGGAGAAGGGGAGAGCTGCCTGAGGCTGACTCTCATCAGATTTGGCTTAAAATTAATATACATACAGTCAGTTAAATTAATAAATTTATCTTACCTTTCAAATATTAAAAGAGGAAAAGGGGAGGGGGTAGGAAAAAAGGAACAGAAGGAAGGGAAGGAAGAAGGGTCAAAGGGAAAGGGCAAAGAAAGGAGAGGAGGGTTAGATATAGGTGGGAAAAAACACTGAATGTTGTGGTTTTTCAGAAACAAAATACTGGGTAATATGGATAAACTGAAAAAGGGGAAAATATAAAGAAAGATGATAGAGTAGGGAGGTCAATAAAGAGTTAGTAATTACAACTTTGAATGTGAATGAGATGAACTCTCCCTTGAAATGTAAATAAAATGTAAAATAAATAAGAAGGAAGTTAATGAGGTAAATAGAATGTTAGAAAACTTAGACATGATAGGCCTATGGAGGCAATTGAATGGGGGATAGAAAGTATTATCCTGTTTTTCTGTAGTATATTGCACTTACACAAAAATTGGCCATGTAAAAAATGGCCATAAAAACCTAATAATCAAATGCAGAGAGGCAAAAATAGTGAATACATCTTTCTCAGATGATAATGTAATAAAAATCACATGCAATATTGGGCCAGAGAGATATAGACCCAAAACTAATTTCAAGCTATATGATCTCATTTTAGAGGATGAGTGGATCAAACAACAAAATATATTAAAAATGAGCAGAACCAGAAGAACATTATACACCCTAAAAGCAACATGGGGGTGATGATCAACCTTAAGGGACTTGCTCATTCCATCAGGTAAAGAATCAGATACAATTTTTGGATATCTGCTGTGGAGAATACCATTTGCATCCAAAGAAAGAATTGAGGAGTTTCAACAAAGGTGAAAGATTGATTACTTATAATTTTTTAAAAATATGTTATCTTAGTATGTAATTTTGCTATCTCTTAAACTTTATTTTTTTTTCCATAAGGGTTTGATTGCTCTCTAATCACATTCAACTTAGATCAATGTATACCATGGAAACAATGTAAAGACTAACAGACTGCCTTCTGTGGGGGGAGGATGGCAGGAGGGATGCGAGATTAGGGGGATAATTGTACAATTCAAAAATAAATAAATAATTTTTTTAAAAGGAAATAAAGATGAGAGAGCCAAAGTTGAGAATAATAAGCATACCCTTGGTCTGAGACCTTAGAAAACTACTTTTTCTTCATTTGAACTCAAATAAAGGGTTATGAATGTAAGAGAAAATTCTATTAGCATGATATTAACATTAAAAGAAAAATTCAGTTAGTTTAGCAACATTTTCATCCATCCCCATAACCAATGTGAATGACATCATAAATGATATGTGAAGGTTAAGTAATGGTACAATAATTGTATATGGTTACATACCTATGGTATATGGTATAAAGTCATTTAGTTGAATAAATTGGGTAAGAAAGTACAAATAATTGATGAGTAGCAAAGAGAAAATGTTTTTATTTGAACATAGAATTAAATGTTGCTAAATTACCTCTAAGATTTGTTAATTAACAGCTTTGAAGGAGAATAACTATATTTAAAAATTCATATTTGTATAAATATTTAAGATTTTCTCAGTGTTCGCCATAATAATTGAAGAATAAAGCTTAACTATGTATTTTTATAGAGAAAACTATCCTAGTTCATTATTCTTTATAATCAGCCCCTGTCTCATTATTTATTTATTTATTTATTCATTAATTCATTCATTCATTCATTTGTCCATCTATCCATTTATTTATTTATTAATTCATTCATTCATTCATTTATCTATTCATTTATTTATTCACTCATCCATTTATTTATTTGTTTGTTTTCATTCATTCATTTATTTTTGTCCTCATGGCTTATTTTTAATGTTCTCAGAATCAGCCCATGTGGATGCAAATGGTAATGGGGCTAGGGGTGCTAATGAGGGAAGTTAAAAATTGCAACCGTATTTAATTTATATTGTTTAAATTATGTCAGTGCCAGTGGAATATTGGCACATATGCAGAATATAAATGTTTAGAGAAATCTTTACAACTTGAAAGGATAATTTTTTTTCACAACTATGATGTCATGCAAAACATCTTAATGTAAAACATAAATATACATTTAGAGCAACGAAAGGAATTAGGTCATGATCCTCTGTCCCCTTTGGACCACAGAAGTAGATATGTTTTCATAGTTCCCATTTTTTATATGCTGAAAGTTCAAAAAGTTTGCTTGACTTCGTTTTAAATTAAAGTTGTTCTTTTTTCTACTCTGCAATCTGCAAACAACATTGAAATAGAACACTTAGAGAAAAAGAACAAAATATTAATTATTTTCCTGTGTTCATATAATCTGAAAGCAAACAGTCAACATTTTGTCATTTTTTCACTAAAACATTATGAGGAAAGACTTTAGTTACTATATAAAACTTCTGGTAATGACAGTTACATTTTATTTTGGTAGATGAAGTACAAACAACTGAGTCTGTCATCATACTCAGTGGCCATCAAAAACTCTACAAACTAAAAGTAGCATGACATAGAATTAGGTAAGAATAATTGAATCTGTCCTGGAGAGATGGTGAATGGCTAAGCATTTTTTCTTCTTATCTCATACCTCATTCAAGGCAATGTCCCATGATTCACAAATGAAAATGCTGTTCTAGGACTGGCTCCTCTGGGGCATTAAGTAATATACAAAACTGACCTATGCTGAGCTCTGAATATTGCACTCCTAAAGAATTGTTCTTCAGTGGGTTATTATAACAGTCACTAATCCCTGTATCTACAAACAAAAATGGAAACTCTCAAATCTCAAGGCAACAAAAAGTTGAATTCATCTTTAAAAAAAATCAAATGAACTTAAAAATATTTTCTTAAAATATATTTTCTGGAATTCTTGAAGTTCCAAATCTATTCCAAGCATTTGAGTACATAGGTGGAGTACTCCTGGGGTTGTGAAGCAATTGTGACCAATTCCTAAAACACTGTCCCTTTTGGTGTTTTTCCAGAGATCCCACTTGTTACTGTCTACTCTAAGAATGAGTTTGGTCAATTTATAAAAACCTTTTCCAGAAAACTGGATATATTCATCACATTTTTAAAAAGTGGATGTGTTAAGGCAAAAATGAATAGACAGTTCAAAACACAGATTTTAATTCTTAACTGACTTGGCTGTCTAGGTAAAACTAGCTAAGGCAAAAATAGAATAACTCCCTGATTATGCTTATTTTTTTCCCCTCTACTATTTGCAAAAAACATTGAAGGATATGAGTCAGGGACAAAATAAAAGCAACAATTAATTTGATTATCAGTAAGAACTTCAATAGTTAACATTTTCTAATACAAAGATGATCATTCATTTACGTGATATATGGTCTTTACAAAAAGTAGATTTTGATATGTTTTCAACAGTTCTGAAATATTCATGTCTATCATGTGCCTACAGCTATGAAAAACTTCACTGTGTGTTTGATTTACTATATGAAAAGCACATATAATGACATATAAGAAGCAATTGGACAGAGAACTAGGTAGTCTCCTGGATCATAAGATGTGACTGCAAATCTTATCTCAAATACATGCTAGTTGTGAGTCCTTGGGTAAGTCACTTAATTTTGATCTGTCTGTCACCTCTGTAAAATGGGAATCATAATAGCTTCTATTTCAAATGGTTGCTGTGAGAAAAAAATGCACAATTTAAAGTACTATGTTAATAAACAATGCATTAATTAATTATCATTATTAGGCAGCTAGTGGGGGCACAATGGATAAAGCACTGGCCTTGGATTCAGCATTTGAATCCAGCCTCAGACATATGACTCCTATTAGATGTATGACCTTGGACAAGTAATTTTACCCTGATTTCTTCACATCCAGGACCATTTCCAGTCATCTTTATATATGGCCCCTGGACCCAGGTGGCTCTGGAGATGAAAATGAGACTGGTGACATAGCACAGCACCCCTCATTCAAATCCAATTCATGTGCTTATAATGGCATCACCTAACCTGATGTTGTGATCTTTGAAAATGAAAGACAAACATTATAATTAATGATCATTAATAATAAATAATAATAATAATAATAATAATAATAATGAAATAGATGTAATTATCATTGTTTATCACATTGACAGTTGTAGATAAAATTATGGCATTAGTAACCTGTTATAATGTTCTTATCATCAAATATAAATTGAAGTATTTTAGACTTATATGTACATTGTTGTCATTAGAGATCTCCAAAGTATGAATTTCTTCAGTCTCATTTACAAATACTACTTCCATTCTGAATCTTTTCCTTAGAGTCAACCTCTTGATGCAATTCTTTTTCCTGTAGCATTATTCCCATTGAGATATTGTATGCAAATAAAATGTAAATGAAGTTTCAGAAAAATGGTGAGCATGACTTTGCTTTATCAAAAAGTATGTACAATACTGAAAGGGAATCATTGGGACACTGATATATTATCATGAGTTTAAAGCAGTTCAATCAACATGAGAAGATATCTATATACCACTCCATTTAGTTTTTTAAAGGATAATAATTATTTTATGAAGGGTAGAGAGAGAGGTGGGGAGGAGAAGGAAGGGAGCAGATTTTGGATAAAGGTTAGAAGGGTTAGAGCAGGCTTGAAGCAAATGTCCCATTTTACTTCTGCCATGGTATTCAAAAGAAAAAGTTATTTTCTTCAAATTAAAGACCACAGACATTCATTTTCAATCCTGGAAAATTATATTTTCCCATGATATTTTCTGAGACAACCTAATTTGACTTTTGCAATTTTTAACTGTACATTTTCTTCTTCTAATGTTGCCAGTGCCAAAGTCTTACATCCCATAAGTTAGAGTTATTCAAAATAGTATATTCCAAAAAAAAATTTTAAAAAATCGTATTTTACAAGGTGAATTTAAATAACTTCTAGACATTTAGAACCTTGTCACCAAGACTTGTGAAGTTATGGGAGCAACATCTATCCAAACAAATTTGCTTTATATGATTAACACTGTTTTTGAGGCTTATTTGGTTTAGATGATGCAAACCATTCCTTAAAAGGAAGAATCTATGAATGAGTCATCATGGAGTCCTTGGTATTGCTGCATTTTTATGACCAGTAGGAAAGCTGCAGCAAACAATCAAATCTTTAACCTGATAAGAGATTATTTATATATTTTCATAAGTCAAGTTTTCCTTTCTAAAGTTTCTAAATAGCCTAGAGGTAGCTCATTTCATTGTTCTCAATCTGAACCACTGGACTGACTTGATTCCAACATGACCCAATTAATTGGTAAAGCACTAGAAAATGATTTTCCTCTCTTCCCTGTTTGATATACAACAATGATCATGCTCTCTATCATATGTTGTGATGTGTTTAATGGAATGTAAACTTCTCTAGTTCAGGGTCTGTCACAATTCATCTTTAGGCGCCAAGTACCTTGCACATTGTTTTATACTTTAGAAGTAATGAGTATATATATGTATATTTATATGTAGTATCCATATATCTTTATAAATACATATGTGTGGGTATGTATGCATATATATATATATACATACATAAATATATTTGTATGTATATATGAGAAAACATTGAATTTGATTAGCATCTGATGAAGGATCCTTTAACCAATAATGAGCAAATAAATAACTTAAGAGTTGTGATAGTGAGCTTTCTCACTATTCTTAAAAGAAAAAATATGTTATTTTATATCTTATAAGGAATGAAAAGGACTTTATAGTATTTTTTAAAAATAATAGAATTATATCACAGCTTATAATTAATTGAATTTATTAAAATATAGCAATCATACAAACCAAATAATGATAGATTAATAAGATATACCTTCACAGATATTTTATTCATTCATATGTCTCATTTCTTAATTTGGAAGGAGATAAAACTTTTACTTTAGAAATGAAATGCAAATTTCAAATTTCTATCTGATCATTTAAATGAATACAGAAAAGTAGTGAAGGACATGTAAAGAAATCTCACAGCCCTTGAAGACATTTACCATATGCTCTGGAAAAAAGAGAATAATATTGCCAACTTGTTCTGGCCTGCTACTGACGATTCCATCATTGAGAAAAAAGGGGGAGAAAAGAACTCTTCAATAAAATACAGCAAAAATCTGAGAAATGAAATGGGAAAACTATTTAGCTTGAGGCTCAGATATTAAACTTACATAAAATTTGAACTCACATTGGACATTTCTTTAAGCTTCCTCTCAATTATACAATTTGTTTTCTGTTCCCCCTACTCCCCCAATCTCAGGCCATAAAAAGAGTGTTTAATGAGCCAATACTTGAAATGTATGAAGTGGAGTACAAATGGAATGAGAGAATGAATGTTGATGAAGAAAGTTCAATTAACAATTGGCAAAATGAAAACTACTGAGTGTTTCTCAAATTTGGAGGAAGGTTTTATGTATAGTTGGTGATAGAGTTGCAATCACAGAAATAGGAATTTTTTAATCTCTGTACAATCTGTCTTTGTGAATCTGATTTAGATAAGTTTGAATCTATTTTTGATCAAACTCTTGACAACAAAAAGTTGATTGGGAAATTATTATTTTCTTGATCATTGAGCTAGATATTAGTCCATTTCTACTTCTTTCCCAAATCAGAAAAGAATATAGAATGTATGGTGGCCCTATGGGTGATTGTATTAATGACTTTCTGTGTAAGAGTAGCTAGAAAGAATAAATAAAATATTTGTTCTGGAGTCAGTTAATCTTGGTTCAAATATCCCTTCTTAGGTTTTTCTGTAATGCCTATAATTTATTCTGTGCGTCTTAAATTCTATGGGATCCTCATCTGTCAAATGAAAGACTTATACTAAATGTCTTCTAAGTCTTCCAATTTTATTTGTATTAAAATTATTTATTACATTTAAGTCTTTTTTTGAAAATTTTGAGTCCCAAATTCTCCAAACCCCGAAACTCTTCCCATACCATTGAGAAAGCAAGAAATTTGATAGCAATTTTACTTGTGAAATTATGCAAAAATTCTTTCATATTAGCTATTTTACAAAAAAGAGCAAGAAAAATAAATTGAGAACAATGCTCCTTCAATATGCACTCAGAGTTTATCACATCTCTGGATGTGGGTGACATTTATTATCATGAATCTTCAAAATTATCTTGGATCATTTTGATCAAAGTAGTCAAGTTTTTCATCATTGATGATCATTGCAACATTGATATAGCTGTGCAAATGATCTCCTAATTCTTCTCACTTCCTTTTGCATCACTTCTTATAAATCTTACCATGTTTCTCTGAAACTTCCCACTCATTATTTCTTTTAATACAACATTGCTCTATCACAGTCATGTGACACAATTTGTTCAGTCATTCCCAAATCATCCCTTTGATTTTCAATTCTTCCCTATCAAATAAAACTACTATATGAATATTTTTTATCTATAGATCTTTTTCATTTTTCTTTGATCTTTTTGAAATAATGACCTAGTAGTGGTACTGCTGGGTCAAAAAATATGCACAATCCCAAGTTCCTTTGATCAGACTTTCAAATTTATCTCTAAAACAATGATAAGTTTACTATTCCACCAACAATTCAATAGTATACCTATTTTTTCCCCTCATTACATCTAGAATTTGTCAATTCCGATAGGTGTAGGGCAGTGCACTGCTGTTTTATTTCCATTTCTCTAATTAAGTGATGTAGAGAAATTATTTTTCATAAATAGCTATAAATAGCTTTTATTTTTTTCCTTCTGAAATATACCTGTTGATAACCCTTGGTCATTTTTCAAATGGGGAATGGCTCTTGTTTTTATAAATTTGACTCAGTTATTTTCTCAGTAAATACTTGAAACCATTATCAGAAAAAATTTTGTAAAAATTAAAATTAATTTATGAACTATAGTACCTTTTGGCAAGGTAGAGTTTCCTTGATTATCTCTTTTTAATTGGTCTATATTTTGTCTAATAATATTATTGCTACAGTATTTCAGTTTTTTATTTCACTAGGAGAATATTAGATTCTACCCTGATCCAATTTTAATATGTGTGCCTTTCTTTATCAAGTACATGTCTTGTAAACAACACATTCTTAGATTTGGCCTTCTCATCCATTCTGCAATTAGCTTCTGTTTAGGGATTCAGCTCAATATTTCCATATTTGCACTCATGATTGTGAAATCTGTATTTCTCTCCATCCAGTTTTCTTCTGCTTCTCTCTCCTTTTGTCTTGTAATTCTTCTAATAATTGCATCAGTTCTTCGTGTTATCTTCCCATGGTATTTATCATATTATCTCATTGAAACAATAGTGACTGCTACACTTATTTCCACTTCATTGCATAATGAGTCTCTTTTATATGAGAATAATTTCCATAATCTAACTCTCCCTTCCCCATTTTCCAAAGTCATCTCTCTTTTTATCACTTTCTTTTTTTGAAATTATTCTAAATTAACTTACACCCATACATTCTGCAAACTCATTTAAAATTCCCTAATAATGATAAAAATTCTTGTTACCTGCCTTTTCTTTCAAAATAAGGCAAACTTTTTAATCTTGATTCCCTACAAATTTCTTTTTTTATTTTTATTTTCAATTTTTGAGATTTGGGATTTCAAGATTTCAAACTTTTCCATACAGTTCTGCTTTATTTCTGGAATGCTTGAAAGAGCTTTATTTCATTCAATTTTTTTCCCATGAAAGTTTATACTTAACTTTACTGAGTGGGTTATTTTTATTTGCAATCCTAGATCCTTTGTCTATTGGAATATTATATTCCAAACTCTCTGAAATTTGAATGTGGAAACATTACTTTTTGTGTTATTGATTGTGTCTATAAAATATTTTCAGTTTCTTTTTGGATGTTTGAAGTCTTTTCTCTTTAACTGTATTCTTCTAGAATTTGGCTTTAAGAGTACTGGAAATTTTCATTTTGCATGATTAAATTCCTTCAATTTTTTTTTGCTCTATAAATCAGGCAAGGATTATTAGCCCTAGGGTCCAATTCAAGCATCTCCTCCAATCCCCTTGCAGTGTTTAAATTATTACCAAGTATTTTGTATGGTTTACAGGCAAAATAATTTTTACATCAATATTAATAAGGGGGAAATGGTCTATATTTTCCCTCAGTTTTAGCTCTTCCTTTTTAGATATTAGCAAGATATTTGCATCATAAAAGGATTTTGCTAGAATTCCTTCTTTGCTACTTTTTTCAAATACTTTATATAGTTTGGGAATTAATTGTATTTTAAATATTAATTTCACTTACAAGGAACTTGAAAATCCATCAGATCTCCAAGATATTTTTCTTATTGAGTGAACTGATAATTTTTTCAATTTGTTTTTCTAAAATGGGATTAATATTCAAGGGAGTATAATTAGTCTGAAGATATGGAGGAAGTAGATTTTGATGGAATGATTTAAAAAAAATAAGGAATTTAAAAGGGGTGATTACAATGAGACTGGAGAAAAGGGGAGACAGAATGGGGAAAATTACATCATATGAAGAGGTGCAAAGGACTTATTGTGGCAAAGGGAAAAGAAGAGAGGGGGTGAGAACGGATTGATTCTTACTCTCATCAGATATGGATTAAGCGAGAAAACATAAGAGAGAAAACATATACATTCAATTGGGTTTAGAAATTTATCTTGCCATTCAAGTATTAGAAAGGGAAGCGGGGAGAGAAGAAGGAACTAATAGAAGGGAGAAAAGGCTGAAGGGGGAAAAAGGAAAAGGAAGAAAAGGGAGGAGGGCTGATAGAAGGGGTGGCAGATTAAAAACAATGTTGAAGGGTGGCTAGGTGGCTAGAGCTCCAGTCTTGGAATCAGTAATATCTGAGTTCAAATCCAACCTCAGACACTTAATAATTACCTAGCTGCATGACCTTGGGCAAATCACTTAAAGGCCATTTGCCTTGCTAAAACCTAAAAGAAAAGAGTCTCTCAAAACAATGTTGAGGAAGGATAGGGTGAAGGGAGGGGTGAAATAGTACAAACAGAGGTGAGATAGCCTGGAGGGCAATATTTAGTAATAACTATGAATGTGAATGGAATGAACTCTCCCATAAAACAGAAGTATATAGTAGAATGGATTAAAAATCAGATTTCTATAATATATTGCTTATCAGAAACACTTTTGAAGAAGAGAGGTATACACAGAGTACAAGTAAAGGTCTAGAGCAGAATATATTTTGCTTCAGCTGAAATAAAAAAAAGCAAGGGTAGCAATCCTTTTCACAGACAAAACAATTACAATAATTGATCACATAAAAAGGGACAAGGAAGGAAACTACCTACTCCTAAAAGGTAAGATAGACAATGAATAACTTCAATACTAAACATGCATTCACTAAGAAGTATAATGTCCATATTCGTAGAGGAGAAGCTAAATGTGTTAAGGGAAGTAATAGACACCAAAACTCTTCTGGTGGAGGACCTCAACCTAAATCTAATTCTTTCAGAATTAGATAAATCCAACAGTAAAATAAATAAGAAGGGAGTTAAGGAGGTAAATAAAATATTAGAAATGATAGACCTCTGGAGAAAATTAAATGGGGATTAAAGGAATATATCATTTTTTTCTGGAGTATATGACACCTACACAATACACAAACCAAGTATTAGGGTATATAAATCTCATAATCATATACAGAAAGACAGAAATATTAAAGACTGGGCTAGTATCATAGAAATGACAATTCAAACTAAATTATTTATTTAGTACCATATCGATGAAACGTCCAAAAATTACCTTAGTGAGCTAGAAAATAATAACAACTAAATTCATATTGAAGAACAAAAGGACAAAAATTTCAAGGAAATTAATGGAAAAAATGAAAAGCATGGCAGCCTAGCTATGCTACAGTAAAAATTATATTATAAAGCATCACTCAACAAAATTCTTTGGTACTGACTAAAAATAGAGTGATGGATCAATGGAATAATTTGAGAGGAAAATGTGACGGAAATAAATTACTATAATAATCTACTGTTTGATAAAGCCAAAGATTGCATCTTC